>NC_073746.1:208929100-209165834 GCF_029784135.1 Toxorhynchites rutilus septentrionalis
TTTTTTAAAATTTTAGTTGGCAACCCTGCTCATAACGGTTATTATTGAGTTTCTTCCGAAGTGCGATGTGTATTTCAACAATTGTGCAATCGTACCGACGTCGGGCTGTTTTTTTTTGTAACGTTGCAGTGTACGGAACACAAGCCGTTCATTGATAGAAGAGGGGGTTTGAGCAGCTCGTAAATCTGTTTTGCCGTCTTCTCGTACTTTAATAACGCGACAGTTGCCACACGCCTATGGTACAGACCGAACTTCATCGTTGCTAGGAAACTGAACAAGCACTGATTGTAGCGCGAAACTCCGACAGAACACACTTCTTCTTCTTCTTCTTCAATGGCACTAACGTTCCTAGAGGAACTTCGCCGTCTCAACGTACTATTACTTGCGTCATTTTTATTAGTACTTAGTTGAGATTTCTATGCCAAATAACACGCCTTGAATGCATTCTGAGTGGCAAGGTCTAGAATACGCGTGATCACAGTGCAAGTCGGAGGAAATTTCTTTGACGAAAAATTCCCCCGACCAGAACGGGAATTGAACCCGAACCCCCGGCATGTTAGTTATGACGCTAACCACTCGGCCACGGGAGCACAGCCGACAGAACACACGGCTTTGGCTGTTTCACAGACAGAACTTATGGCTATACTCGATAAGGTTACAATGATATCCCTTAGTGATGTCCATACCTTTGTGTAGCGAAGAGAAACTTCATTCACCTTCTCCGTCATCCTTAACGAGAGCCCTCCTCTTTGCTCTATAATCGCCATAGTTCTATTTAGATATGTTCGCGCGCAGGATGATGAAAGATAAGTTTTTTTTTCACTCAACACTCGGTCGCGCTTTAGTGTGGAAAGAGAGCGCACAAATTCTCTACAGTGCAGCGTATAAATTCTCTGGAGAGTTAACTTTGACGAGCTCTTACCTGTGTGCTCTTTCTGGTGATCTGATGCATGCACACAGCTGAAAGAACAGAAGTGTTTTTCAGATAACTTGGCGTTGTGGTTCGCTTTTTTTTATCTGTATTATAGTAGTGACTTTCAACTCATTTGGCTGGTTCGTCACTTTTACTTCCATTTTTGGAAGAATGTCGGGAGTGAGAATTGAACTCGTGACCTTTAGCGTGAGAGGCATGGATGTTACCACTACGCCAGATCGCATTTGTGGTTCGCTGAAAAAAGTGAACCGAGGTGACACATGGATGTGGATTATATGTCGAACGAGATTGCACTGTTTAGTTTACTGTTCAGCGCACTCTTCAGAGTACTCTTCTGTGTGGCAGAGTGCGGATCGGTGCACTTCATTGCTGGACACAAGTTTTCGCACACTCGAGCTCCCAAGAGTAAAGAGCAGGGCCTGACAATTTCACTTCAATTGGTACAACGTCACTCAATAATGTGTCTATCGCTTCTCATTTTGCCGCAGAACCATGCAGGTCATATTAGTGATGAAACGGATAGTGGTTTGGTCGGATATTAGATACCAAATATCCGGTCAGCTTCGAGTCTGGATAGCCGAGTATCCGGCAGCCCGATGTTTGTGTTTGTGCTCGTTTGTGTGCGCGCATGTGTGGGTGTGTTCGTGCTTGCACGTGAATTTGTGTATGTTCGCGCGTTTTTTGGGTTTTTATGTGCGTGTGTGCGCGTGCTTTTGCGCGTGTTTTTTTAACTTGCGTGCAGGTGTGCGCGTTTTTCTTGGTGCGCGGGCATGTGTGTGTGCGCGTATTTGTGAGCGTGTGTGCACGTGCATATGTGTGTGTGTGTGCAAGTGCACGTGCGTGTTTTTTTGCGTGCGTGCATGTGTGCGCGTGTGTTTGTGCGAAAGCGCGTGTGTGTACAGGTGCGTGCGCGTTTGTGTTTGTGTATGCGCGTGTTTTTGTGCACAACTTTGTGCATGTTTGATTGTGTGTGCACGCGTTTGTGTATGTGCGTGCGCGTGCTTGTGTGCGTTGTGTGTGCGCTCAAACTTCTGCGTGGGCACGCTGAAAATTTCCAGACCTAGTCGAAAATCGCGTAATTTCGAGCAAATTGTGTGAAAAAAATCGCGTAATTTCAAGTAAATCGCATTAAAAAAGGCGTGTAATTTTGAGTGAATCGCGAATCACATGGAATACATGTTTGATACAGAAAACATAACACATCGGACTATTCCTTTCTCGAATTTGCACACGATGATGATGATGTTGAATAAAAGAGGCTTTAAACTTTTCAGTTTACAGACTCTTTGAAGGATGACCGATGAAAGGGAAAAGCGCATGGTTTCTCTTTGGTTAGTGATGAATGTATCTTCAGTTAAGGTGAAGGTGGAAGCTAGCCACAAATGGCTGCAACAATGGCGCTCATTTCTTTAATCTCCCTCCCTCACCCCTTGCCCGAAAATCAATAATTTGGCGAAAAAGTGTGAAGAAAATGATCGTTTTCGCACACTTCCCATCAAGTAATATCAACAAAACTCTAATCGATTACTCACAAGATATTAAATTTTCACCTGCTGTCGCACTGTTTAGTGAGAAACGTCGGAAAACTCGAGCTAGTGCTCTGAAAGTTAAATTTTCATTTTCCAATTTTCGGCAATGGTTTTGTTTGTATTGGTCAAAGCATCGTTATTTTTTCGACACTGATGCCAGACAACATCATCGAAACAGCTATAAAAACCACTCAATAAAATGTTATTCCTGAGTCATGGAGTTTCATGTCATGAAAATCAATAGAATAAAATTGTGTTGATTTCAATACAATTATTATTTTTACGTTTAATGGGTCTATAATGTTAGTTTTAGCAACTTTAACATTGGTTAAGCAAACTGTATTGCAGAGCTCGGAACATTGCCACGGCTGCCTATGCTTTCAAAAACAGTAAACGGAAAAGTATTACATTCAATTAAAATGCCTCGGCCAAGAAGAGAGAAGGATTAAAGCTTTCCAACGTGAATATGTGAAAACAATACGATCAACGAAGGAAAATATTAAGGAATTATCAACATCGAGTTACTATGCGAAAGAACTTGTTGATACCAAAAGAGCCACAATTTTCTCATGTTACGCTTGCGTATAATCAGAATTTGACTTCATATGCAAATGCACCTTCTATATATATTTATATTCGCAATTATTCATCGGAACATATCGTTCATACATTTTACTTTAGTAACAAGTACATTTTACTTTAGTACAAGTATGGTAGACCATCAACAATGTGCAAGGTGTGTCGTAAGAACACAACTCTCAAAACCCCAATATTTTTTTTTTATTAATTCGTTTATTTTTACAGGCTCAGTTACTTAAGTTTAAAGGAGCCGAATTCTTAAATATAATTTTAAAACTATATATATATATATATATATATATATATATATATATATATATATATATATATATATATATATATATATATATATATATATATATATATATATATATATATATATATATATATATATAAACAATTTTCTTACATCTATGGTTAGTAAGGTGGAAAACCGATTACTCGCGGTGTACTCGAGTTTAGGAGGGTGACATATTTTTAGGAGAAGGATGGGATATAAGGAAATTGTAACAATGTTGATGAACACTCATTTCATAAATCTATTCGTATATCTATAGTGTATTTACATTTCAACTTATTCTACTATTTATAGCAAGGGGACGAATTATCCGCAAAGGAAGGAAAGGAGGGTATACGCATGTAGGGACAATCACACACGAAGATCTATAGCTTTAAGGAAAACATATATATGGGACATGTAATCAAGGTCTAACCGAGCCAACACATCTCTCACCGGCACATTGGGCTGTCTTCCTCGGGCCCGAAGGGAGTTTTTTAAATTCGATCTGGCGACCAGATACACCTCGCACGACCAAACAATGAGCTCGATGTCGTGATAACCTTGGCCACAAACGAAGAGATTGCTGCTGGCAAGATTGAAACGAAAGAGTAGTGCATCTAACGAACAGTGATTGGACATGAGTCGGGAGAAGGTGCGAATAAAGTCCTGACTCAAGTCTAGACTTTTGAACCACGGTTTGAGGCTAACCTTAGGGATAATCGAGTGAAACCACCGGCCCAATTCATCTTCATTCCACTTGCGTTGCCAGTTAGCGATAGTATTTTTGCGGACTAAAGAATAAAATTCATTGAAGGCGATTTGACGCTGATAAATATCGCCTTCAATTGCACCTACCTTTGCTAATGAGTCAGCCCTCTCATTACCCGGAATGGAGCAATGTGAAGGGACCCAGATAAAGGTAATGACATAACAGCGTCTGGATAAAGCACTCAAAATTTCTCGTATTCTCTCAAGGAAGTACGGCGAGTGCTTTTCCGGCCTCACTGAATGGATAGCTTCGACAGAGCTAAGACTATCCGTTACAATGTAATAGTGTTCAACAGGTCGTGAGGCGACGCTGTCCTGCGCCCAATGAATTGCTGCCAATTCAGCAATATACACTGAGCAAGGATTCTGAAGACTGTGTGAGGTGCTAAAAAATTCGTTGAACACTCCAAATCCTGTGGACTCGTTTATAGTGGACCCATCAGTAAAGTACATATTATCACAATTGATACCCCCATACTTTTCATCGAAGATCGTTGGAGCGATCCTCGAGCGTTGGTAATCTGAATATCCATGGATATCTTGCTTCATGGACAGATCAAAATGCACAGAGGAATTGATGTAGTCAGGTAAACAAACACGGTTGGGAATATACGAAGAAGGATCAACCTGCATGGAGATGAATTCATGATATGAACTCATGAATCCGGAGTGAAAATTTAGCTCGGTCAGCTGCTCAAAATTTCCGATCACCAATGTGTTCATAACCTTACTCCGGATGAAGAACCGAAGAGATAATAAATTGAAGCGATCTTTTAGTGGGAGTAGGCCTGCCAAAACCTCGAGACTCATGGTATGCGTTGAGGGCATACATCCCAACGCGATACGGAGACAAAGATACTGAATTCGCTCGAGTTTAATGAGGTGTGTTTTGGCAGCTGATTGAAAACAGAAACTGCCATACTCCATCACTGAGAGAATAGTTGTTCGATACAACATTATAAGATCTTTGGGATGGGCTCCCCACCAGGTGCCGGTAATTGTACGAAGAAGGTTTATTCTTTGTTGGCATTTTTTACTCAGATACCTAATATGGGCCCCCCAAGTACATTTGGAGTCGAACCAGACCCCAAGATACTTGAATGACATAGCATGAGTGATCGGTTTACCCAAAAGTTGAAGCTTTGGTTTTGCTGGTCTATGCTTCCTAGAAAAAACCACCATCTCTGTTTTCTCCGTGGAGAATTCGATTCCTAGCCCAATGGCCCAGGTTGAAAAATTGTTCAAATTATCTTGTAAGGGTCCTTGCAGGTCGGATTCGTTTGATCCTACGACAGACACCACTCCATCATCTGCAAGTTGTCTTAGGCTGCAATTTTGTGTAAGGTAATTGTCGATGTCGCTTACATAGAAGTTGTACAAAAGGGGGCTTAAACATGAGCCCTGGGGGAGGCCCATGTAAGAGACCCGACTTACTGCCGAATCTCCGTGAGAAAAGTTCAAATGTTTCTCACAAAGCAAGTTATATAACATATTATTCAATAGAGGCGGCAGACCCCGAGAGTGTAATTTGTCTGACAAAACCTCTATTGAAACAGAATCAAAGGCCCCCTTTATGTCCAAGAATACTGAAGCCATTTGTTTTTTTCCGGCGTAAGCCATTTGAATTTCTGAAGAAAGCAATGAAGACAATCATTCGTCCCCTTGCCCCTGCGGAACCCATATTGTGTATCTGAGAGTATGCCATTCGTTTCAACCCATCGATCAAGGCGAAACAAGATCATTTTCTCCAACAATTTCCGTATACAAGACAGCATTGCTATTGGGCGGTACGAATTGAAGTCGGACGCGGGTTTTCCGGGTTTTTGAATAGCTATAACTCGTACTTGTCTCCAATCATCTGGAACAATATTATTCTCCAGAAACCGATTGAATAAATTCAACAAGCGATGTTTCGCCACATCAGGGAGATTTTTCAGCAAGTTGAACTTAATTCTATCCGATCCCGGAGCAGAATTGTTACATGAAAGCAGAGCAAGAGAGAATTCTACCATCGAAAACTCGGAATCAAGATCGCACCTATCTTGTGGTATATCTCGAACAATTTTTTGCACAGGAGCGGAATCAGGACAAACCTTCCGTGCAAAATTAAAAATCTATCGATGTGAATATTCTTCGCTTTCATTCGTTGAAGAGCGATTTCTCATGTTTCGAGCCACTTTCCATAATTTTTTCATTGACGTTTCTCGTGACAAACCTCCCACGAAATTTCGCCAATAAGCACGTTTTTTCCCTTTGATTAAGTTTTTAAATTGATCTTCAAGGGCTAAATACGTTTGAAAATTTTCAGGGGTTCCACGTTTCCGAAAAGCTTTAAATGCATTCGATTTTTCTACATAAAGCTTGGAACATTGGCTATCCCACCATAGATTGGGAGGCCTTCGGGAAATGGTGGAACCTGGGATGGGTTTCGTTTGAGCGCGAACCGCGCTGTCATAGATCAAACGAGAAAGGAAGTTATACTCCTCCAATGGAGGTAAACCATCTCTGGAATTGATGGCTAGAGCAATCGCGTCCGCATATTTTTTCCAGTCAATGTGTCTTGTGAGGTCATATGCCATGTTTATAGATTCAGAAGAATTCGACCCAATGGTGATGGAAATTTTGATTGGCAAGTGATCACTACCGTTGGGGTCCTGGATTACATTCCACTTGCAATCTAACGATAGTGAATTCGAGCAAAGCGAGAGGTCAAGAGCACTTGGGTTAGCAGGAGGTTTAGGTACACGTGTTGTTTCCCCAGTGTTCAAAACGGTCATATTGAAGCTGTTACAAAGGTCATATATCAACAATGAACGATTGTCGTCGTACTGTTCCCCCCAGGCAGTTCCGTGAGAGTTGAAGTCTCCCAAGATCAATCGTGGTTCAGGAAGGAGTGAGCACATGTCATCAAGTTGTTTGCGGCTAACCGCAGCTCTCGGAGGCCAATACAAGCTGACAATACAGAGGTCTTTACCTCTGATGTTTGCATGACAAGCAACAGCTTCGATCCCTCCAATAGGTGGAAGGTCAATTCTAAAAAATGAGTGGCACTTATTGATCCCCAAAAGCACCCCTCCGTATCTATCATCACGGTCCAAGCGTATAATATTAATATCGCGGAAAGAGATATCATCTCGCGAAGAAAGCCAAGTTTCGGACAGAGCAAAAACATCACAATTGAAGTTATGAATCAAAAATTTGAATGTATCCAATTTAGGGATAAGACTACGACAATTCCACTGTAAAACAGTGATATCTCCGACCTCTCTATTTGAATTAGACATCAAGAGAGATAATCATTGCAAGGAGGGGCCATGTTTGCATCAATTGTTGCAAAATTGTCTTTAATACTGGAAGCATTGTAAAACTCCAATATGCCCGATAGGAAAAATAAGCATTCGTTAAACGGAATCTAAAAAAAAACTGAGAAAAGAGTTGAAAATGCGAAACAGTTCAAAGTGGCGTTCAGCATCAAATAAGGTTTCGATGTTTGATCAATTTTTGACCCTTCCATCCTTTGATGGATAGGGAAAGTTTCCTTTTGAAACGATAGCACCATTGAAGAAGAGAGATCAGAGTTTCACTATTACAAACGATCGAAAGTAGATTCTCACTTTGTTCATAGTTTTTAAGTTGTGCTGACTACTCAGGATCATCTGAAATCTATTGCTTCCTGTGAGCTTCAACCTGTGCCTTTAACAAGCTCACAAGAAATACTATTAAAGCCATCGAAAGTTTTTCGCAACTTTCATCCGAAGCGTTATGTCGAGTAGAAGGGGAGGAAAACATGACTTAAACGAATCCGAACTAATGCACTCTGCAGTCGTCGCAAATTTAATTAAGCAATATATCCTTCCTCTTCCATTACGAAGGAGGAGGGACGAACGGATGCCGAGGCCGGCACTCGTCGTTTCATGTTGGGAAATTTAATAAAAAGTGATTTTATGAGCGAGCGGGTGTGTGTGTGTGTGTGTGTGTGTGTGTTAGGAGAGACATTCAAATATAGGACGCAACTGAACGCAACACTCCCCATTATGGCTTTGGAAGAGTGCACAGAAAATGCTTTCTGTCTTGCGGTGGTGGGTTGCCACCAACAAGGCTCGAGGAAGCCGGCCTTTCTGCTGTGAGGAAAACCATAAAAAGCGTATGAAAATAATGAGGGTTTCCGTGTCCCCCACGCGGACGCGTTAGACGGAAGGTAGGAAGAAACAAGTAAATGTCAGAGAAAATAACGTGAAAAATGCGGTCTGAATCGTAGCTGAAATGGAATAGAAAACGAGGCAAGTCTCGTTTCAGTGAAAATGCTGGCATATCTAGTGTTGGACAGGCGAATATCGTTTTTCCTCCAGGACGGACTGCCGCCGCATCGTCCCATGCTCCGAAGAAGTCCGAAGACTGTGTACATTCCCCTAAAACGAACCTCAGCTTGCAGAAGGCATTTAGATTTCGCTTTGGAATAATATTTATCAAAATGTGTGTATATAAAAGGAGCCGAAATAATGGGTGTCTAGGGGGAAGGTGGGTCTTTTAATAAGGGGTGAATTGGAGGAGATGAATTTCGCGTTTCGAGCAAATTATTTCCCGGATAGTCGAACGGAGAGGTGTTACATAGGATGGCAGGTTTTTCTCGTGATAACTAACTGGGAGAATTGAAACGGTAAACAAAAGGGCGCCAAAATAAGGCGTCCCTGAGTTAGGGTGAAAGTGCAATAATTTATTCATTAAATTCGGGACGAAAATTAAGTTTCCTATGTTTACCAGATATGACGTAACACGAGATATACTGTTTGGGAAAATCCGAATGAGTGGATGACCCGCATTTACAACAGTGAGAAGTGACAAACGCACTGTTTGGAGATATAATTACTTTTCCGAAATTAATGTAACAAATGCACGGTGATATCTGAGTCTTGTATTCTCCCCTTATGATCATAATTGGAAATACAAATAAAAGATTTCCTATTTCGCTCCGCATGGGGACACGATGGCATCAGTAGCAGAGAGAGCAGCATTAAAAAGTCATTCAGATGACAATCTCAAACTGATAATGGTTTCCTGCCTGTGTGTGGCAAAACGCCAGATTTGTTATTTTATGGGAAAAGCTCTATTTTGAATTCAAATTAGTTTAACTATTATGTTTCAGCTAGACGTGTCTGCCTATGAAATTAACACTGCCCCTCGCTTGGATTCCCGTTATCAATTAGCATGGCCATCGGATTTCGTGGAGGTAAAACCGAATGATTTACTTAGATGGATAGTGATTTAGGGCACTTCTCGGCGGGAAAAACCTGATTTTCTCTAGTTAAGCAAGCGAATGACTTATACAACGAAAAAAGACGTTATCCACGGGTGGATTCCACCATTAGAAAATGCGTGTTAATGTAATCGCTTTTATCACAAAACTAGATGCAATAGATCGGGACAGGAAGCAATTTTCTTATGGCCCCCAATTAATTGCTGCTATCGTGGGCAGATTTGAGACTTAGTTATACCTCCGTCCTCATGTCGACTTTCTTTCTCCTTATATAGATGAGATTTATATTGCGAATATCCGGTGCTACAACTCGCTTGTATTGCTTTTATATCTACAAAGTTTCAACGCGGCATTGTCACTTTGATCACGACGGATTGAACTTTTCTTCGCTATTCAGTTATTTGTCAAAACTACAAAATTCATTCATAATGCCTCGGATGTTACGATAAAAATTCTTTGAGTAGATTAGAGAAAGTCTGTATCTGTCTTCTTTCGCCTTGGCTGGGAGATCAACAATCATTGATGCCAACCATAGCATCAGGGTGCGTGCACCACAATGCCAGAAGCCAAGCCCCATTCCGCCTCAAGGGGGTCCCTCTATTAGGCGTCTTATTTCTCCCAAACATCGTATACATCTCAACATCTCAACATCACAACGAGTGATGACGGGTCCACCGCAATGATGCTGCGGCTCACTTGTGTAATTCCTGCGCACACGTTCGGCAAGTGGAAGTGACTTTCAGTTAATTATCGGGAAAATATATTCCGTTCATAAAATTTAATTAGCACAATAAATTGGAAGAAGCGTCGAAGGAAACCACATGACATCCCATTGGCCACAATTTGAAGAAGCGGTGCGCCCGTGTGCGTGTGTATGTGATGTTTGGAAGGCGAGAATAAGTCGGTACAGACGCAATGAAAATGAAATTATGTTTACACGAAGGAACGTAATCTCCAAAACAGCGCGGCCACGGGTAGAGTCACATCATTTATGTCTCTCCCTGGTTCCCATGTCTCACGTTTCACATTTCACTTTTCTTATTGCGTTATAAATAAACAGGAGTCGTGTGCTGGGATTCCTGGGATGGATGGTTGGCATGGAGTGGCTCTTATTAGAAAAAGGTCGGAAGGCGGAAAGGGAGAGTGCCAGTTTGGAATTTATTAGATCTGTTTCGTTTGATTGAATTTTCAAGTGGCTGTTCAGTTGCAGCGACCTGGTTTTCATTCGCAGTAGTGAGTGAGTTGAGTTCAAAAATAGTTGATTTTTCCTTTTAACGGCAAACATTATGAAAAAAAAAAACATTTGTATAATACACCTTAGAACATGAGTGAATTCGCTCCGTCCATGATTGATATAGCAATAAATATCTAAATGAATTACTTATTATATGGAATTGAAAACGATTCTAGTCACACGGATGGCTACAAACGAAATCCGAGTGAAAAACTATGGGTGGGTTATACCTATGATATAACCGCAAGTTTGACGTAGGACTGCCGTTGGCTTAGTGATCATTTGTGTTTTTTTCAATTAGCGCACCTCCGATGTTCCCCATTGGGTACGATATCACCGCTGCGCAGTTATCTTTTGTGTGTATTGATTGATTTATTGATTAAACTAGTGAATGAATGAAACAATTTACGAATTCAATTGCAAACAAATCCCAATTCAGGTCAATTCATGCATTATGGTATTGGTTATCGCAACAAATAGTTATCGACATTTTGCCTAATCATCAAACAATATGTGAGCTGGGCTGACGACATGAAGGGATATCTTCCAATGCAGTCAACGACATGAGGGGATATCTTTAATAATCGAGCCAAAGCGTTGCATTTATACCCGCTTTTGTAGAGCGTGTTAGCAAAACGAATTTCGAAGTGTAAAAATGCATGGGGGTATAAAAGTACTGCCGACTTGCATGTAATTGCGATGCCGATTTTCCCAACATCTTGGTTTCGGAATCTGTGTTGGGACCATCTTGGTAATCTGTGTTGGGAACATCTTGGTTTCGGAATCTGTGTTGGGAAAACACATTCCGGTTTGCAAAAATGCAAGCGAGTACTAAAGTAATCGCAGCTTGCATCTTATTTACAATGCCAATTGCCCCACACTCCATGATTTAGAAATCTGTTTTAGGGAAACATCCCGATTTGCAGAAACGCAAGCGAGTACAAAAGTACCCGCAGCTTACATCTAGCCGATTTCCCCAGGCTCCATGGTTTAGAAGTCTGTGTTAGGGAAACTCATTACGTTCGGCAGAAATGCATGAGAATACAAAGGTACCCGCACCATGCATCTATTATGCAATGCCGATTTCCCCTGGCTCATTGGTTTTGAAATCTGTGTTAGAGCGACATTCCGATTTGCGGAAACGCAAGCGAGTACAAAAGTACCCGCTGCTTGCATCTATTTCGCAATGCCGATTTCCCCTGGCTGCATGGTTTTGAAGTCTGTGCTAGGGAAACATCCATTCATTTTAGCGATCCTTCCTCAATCGTTACGCAATCATAACTGAGTGGATTTCCGAGCGCCACTCGCTTATATACCGATTGGTGTGATTTGAAATATGTTTTGAAAGCAAACTATTGAAACAAGTTTTTGGATCAAAAACAGGAAGTGGGTTATATCTATGGTATAACCGCAAGGGTGACGTAGGACTATCGTTGATTTAGAGATCATTTGTATGAAGTTGAATCTGAATTTATTCTGAATGAATGAATATTTGGAGAACTTCGAAAACGAGAGCGTTACGTTGGAGGCACAAGGTTTTATGCATCCAATATTGGATACGGAAATATCCTACTGATGGGGAAGAATAATCTTCAGAAGCTATCCTGTTGATTGCGATTGATTGAAAAATCACAAAACCTAATGTATTTGGTCACAGTGTTACATGGATGGAAAACATTAAAATAAACTCTTTCATATGAATGTAATTTTAAATTCCCAGAGGAACTGGCAGATTATTTTCAGTAACGATTAGATATTTCCACATTTTCCTCGATACTGGAAGCCCACCAGTGGTTAATGCTAACTCGATAACCATCTGTTAATACCACTTGATTGAAACATATTTGGTCACAGTGTTACATGGATAGAAAACATTCAAATAAACTCTTTCACATGAATGTATTTCTAAATTCCTAGAGGAACTGGCAGATTATTTTCCGGATCTTTCTCGATCCAAACAGAAAGAATTCCGTGCGTGTATGTGTGTGTGTGTGTAGCGGCTGCTTCGAGATCTTCCCGGGGAACCGTTTGTAGCATCACTCTCCTCCTGATGGATTCCCTTCTGGCCTAAGGTGCACAAACAGGCTCTTGGTGACACCGTTCATCCGCGCTTTTATGATAAATGAAGAGCTTCACCACAACAGCGACAACATGCTCCAATTGCTGTTCAATTAGAACTGAGTGGATTTCCGAGCGGCGCTCGCTTATATACCGATTGGTGATTTCAATAGCCCATTTTGAAAGCAAATTTAAGACTATTGAAACAAGTTTTTGGATCAGAAAGTAACAAGTATAGAACGCGTAGATATCTTTCGAATGAAGTGTTTATCATACCATTTCGTTCAGTTGTTTAGGAGCTATTAACACTCAAAATCTCGGTCTTCGGCGTAACGCTTTCGTTTTCAAAACTTTGATTTTACACCCCGGTATAGAAATGAAAGACGTAGTCCTACGTCAAAAGTGTCAAGCATATAACGCGTAGACATTTTATCTTTCGAATGGAGTGTTTATCATACAATTTCGTTCATTTGTTTAAGAGGTTTTTACGCTCAAAATCTCGTTGTTCCAGGGTAACACTTTCGTTTTCGAAACTTTGAACTTACACCCCAGTATAGAAATGAAAGACGTAGTCCTACATCAAAACTAGAAGTATGTTATATCTGTGATATTACCGCAAGATTGACGTAGGACTGCCGTTGCCTTATTATATATTATATCAGCCATTCCATGCCAAACCCATATAGTGATTCTCAGATTTTTGTTACAATCGGTCGTTGTGTCCTTTATCGTTTTTTTTATTACGGTGCTCATTTCTATTTTATGGTGGCCCCGAAAATAATTCCTCTCCCTTTTTGACGTAGGACTACGTCTTTGATTTCTATATAGGGGGGGCACAATACAAAAATGTAACGTTTATAAGGAGTTTTCAAATGCATATTACGCAGAATCGTTCTTACGATATATGTTAAAATATATACATGACAAGATACATATTTCTCATGACGTTTCCCTTCGTACTGTTGATTAAAATTTGATTCATTTAGAGTCCGAAATCACAAAACCTGCTGTATTTTGGGATTTACTGAAGGTACAAAACTTGTTTTAGCATCACAATACAGATAATTCATTGTTCTATAAAAAAATAAAAAAAATATTGAAAAAATTTTTCCTTTACACTTTGGAAATGTGTACGTTATATCGAGGGTACGTTATAAGGAGGTTACGTTATACCGAAGTTTCCCTGTACCATTAGATGGCAAATTTATCCACAATTTTTTTTCGAGACATCAACAGTGGAAATAATAAAACAAGTGAACAATCTTCATGCGAGATTTCATCAAAGCTACGAAGAAAGTGTCTCCCATACAGTGATCGTTCATTAATTAGGAGGAGGCAGCGATTATCATGCGAAGATTTGTTGAGATATCAATATTCTTCACGACTCATTCTCAATGATTCAATTCCTTCTATGATATATTGAGCAGTAGAACCAATACGACATGATTGTGAAAGTCTTCAAACGAACATTAATTCACAGAAAATGCTTACTGCTTCGATGCCTAATAATAAGAATAAGACAATGGAAAGAAATCACAATACCATAGCCATCCAAATAAAGAAACTTCATGATTTCATGTGTATTTTACCTCAAAATATCACGAAATCGTGAGTATTTTCAACTTGTTTTTTCATTTCTTCCCCATAATGTAATCAATGACGGTATAATTTTTTACCGATTCACATATACTTCATCTACCATTCCAAACTGTTATGTGTCCCACTGATATTCATTAATCATTTTCAATTAGACCGTTGAACAACCTGCCAGAAGCTTAATGTCTTTCTTTGTTCGTTATAAACTGTTCGAAGGTTATTAGTACAAACAACGAACGGCCCTTCTCAGGGCTACTATTTAGAGTTTCGAAAAAGTTAAACGAACAAATTTCTGAACAATGAAAAGAATTACATTTAAAATAACCAAGAGTTCTGAACAATCACAGTCCTACGTCAAACTTCCGTCCGTGCCCCTAGGCTCAGACCCTTCTACTTTTTTTCAAAAATGTTTTCAAAAAATTAAAGCTTTTGAGCTACTGAACCGATTTAGATGATCATATATCAAATTGAAGTCAATGAGCTAGTCTTTTCTGGGATTTGCGAAAATTTGAATTCTAATTCTTAATTAATGATCATACTTGTTCTTATAGTTTACATGGTCTCGAAAACAAGGGCGCTTTTTTAATATTTTTTTCTTGAAAGCTGAAGTTTTTAAACATAACATATTCAAATATCAGAGAGGCGTTTTTTTCGTTTTTGAGTAATCATTTTTCAAAGTTTTAAAATTTATTTCAAATTATATGTTTGATACAGAAAATATAATAAAATGAAGACAGCTCAAATCGGATTATTTCTTTCTCGAGTTTTGCGATTACATTTGGAGGTTCATTTTTGTTTATATAGTTAGAAATTATAGCAGTGCTTTTTCCTGGAAACCCATTTCTAATAACCAAGAATAATTTCGTTAGCGCAAACATCAAATGGACTAAAAACGCTTATCACGAAATAATTGTAGAACATTTTGTAATTCCATTTTCCGAATCTTCCTATTCTTCTTCGAAGTTTTCCTAAAATTTTCAATTGACATGTTTAGTTGTTGATATGGATGGTTGAAATGTGTTTAATATTTTTATGGGACTCTCCATCACCTTCCAGAGGAGAGAGGGGTGTCAAACCATCGTAGAAACATTTCTTGTACTCTTAAATCCTCACATTCCATTTGTATTGTAAACGGTCGACATTTTTAGTTACCATCACATACTGCCCTTGTGGGAAAATTACGGTTCAATATGTACTGTGAACGTGACCAAGAATGCATTTTCATTCTACCATACGTGGTCGTAACCATCTTTCAATTCCGGTTGATTTGATTGCATTTTGAATGTCATTTCATCATATGAATGCATTTTCTCTCCTCACACCTCATTAATGACACAGCACATATGTCTCCATAAATAGTCATACAATGGTGACCACTAGCAAGACTGCCTCACATTCCAATTTTGGCTCCATTTGCTCTATTAATTTTCGAGTTATGCAGAAATTTGTGTTTTGTTTGTCTCGTACCCAAAAACTCTCACATGCCAAATTTGGCTCCATTCGCTTGATTAGTTCTCGAGTTATGCAGGAATTTGTGTTTTATTTGTATGGCAGCCACCCTTTTTAGAGAGGGGGTGAGGAGTATCGAACCATCATTGAAACATTAATTGTTCCCTAAAACCTCCATATGCCAAATATAGTTTCATTTGCTCGATTAGCTTTCGAGTTATGCCGCCTAAAACCATGTAAACTATAAAAAAAACAAATACAATCAATAATTACGAAAACCAAGTTTTCTGCAAATATAATACTAAGACTAGCTCGTTGGCTTCAATTTAATATGTCGATCATCTGAATCGGTCCAGTAGTTCAAAAGTTATGAATTTTCGAATAAAGAAGTAAAATGATACAAAATGTTTCAATATATTGAGTGAAAATTAACAGTGGCGATGAAAAAAAACGGCAAAATGTTTTGTGGGAACGCGTATAACTGAATTGTCAAGTCATCCTCATCGGAAGAAAATGCCGCCAAATATGGATCATGCAACTAACGCTACGGGACCGCAAACCGCGAAACAGAGATTGGTCAATGGAACCAGGCTGATCGGAACATCGAAAAACTTTGTTCCAAGTGCGCACTTCGACGATTATTTGCAGAAGACGGAAAACGTCTTCGAGTTGATTGAAAGCATGTTCAAACGGAAGCTAATTTTCATTTCATCGGATTGCCAGTCGTGAAAAAGCACTTCAGCAGTTGTCGTATCCCAAAACGCACTAGGATGTCACGAACGAGACGGAGATTGAGAAACTGTAATCGTACTTCAGTCCCAAGAAAACCCGAATGTCTCAATCGTTGGAGTTCTTCGAGAAAAGTCAAGGCACGAAAAAATCATCGCAATCAAGTGGCTAAAGCCATGCTTGAACGATAAAATTCTGATCTTACGTTCATCCAACGCATAATTACGGGCGACGAGACATGGATGTCCGAGTATGGCATGCGAACGAGTGCATGGACCGCTGCAAACGAGACGAATCCGAAAAAACAACGTCAAAATCGATC
Source organism: Toxorhynchites rutilus septentrionalis (assembly GCF_029784135.1). Taxonomy (NCBI): domain Eukaryota; kingdom Metazoa; phylum Arthropoda; class Insecta; order Diptera; family Culicidae; genus Toxorhynchites; species Toxorhynchites rutilus. The sequence continues at coordinate 208,945,833 of NC_073746.1, forward strand.
AAAAGTTAAGGTAATGCTGACGGTTTTCTTCGATATTCGTGGTGTTGTCCACTCAGAATTCCTTCAGGAGGTCAAACAGGTCAATGAAGAGTATTGGCGTTATGAGGCATTTGAGTGAGAATATTTGTCGCAAACGGCCAGATTTGTAGAATGATAACACTTGAACTTTGCACCATGATAATGCACCAGCTTATCGATCGATCATTGTGAACGATTTTTTGACAAAAAATGACACGAAGGTAACTGAAAACACCGTACTCTCCTGATATGGCCCCGTTTTGACAACATTGAAGATAGAAAAACGAATTCACTGCGTGAACTGAAGGCAATTTTTGAATACAGCTATAAAAAATGTTTCGATTACTGTATTGTTCGTAGGAAAAAGTGTATTGCTTCAGAAGGGGCCTTTTTTGAAGGTGATAATATAAATTTAGATGATAAATGAAGCATTTTCTTTAGAAACACATATTCCCAGTATTTTATTTATTTATTTTGGCTTAACGTCTTTACAATATGGCCTGATTCACACTTTTTCTCCAATTAACTCGGTTCGTGGCTATCTCTCTCCAGTTCCGCGGGCACTTCGTGCTTACCATGTCATGCTCCACTTGGTCTAACCACCTTGCTCGTTGTGTTCCTCGTCGTCTCGTACCAGTCGGATTCCCGATGAACACAATTTTTGCAAGATAGTTGTCCGACATTCTAGCAACATGTCCTGCCCAGCGTATCCTTCCAGCTTTGATTACTTTCTGGAAACTGGGTTCGCCGGTGAGTTGCGTGAGCTCGTGGTTCATCCTTCACCTCCATACGCCGTCCTCCTGTACATCGCCGAAGATGGTTCTTAACACCCGCCGTTCAAAGACTCCGAGTGCTCGCAGGTCCACAAGGCAGACAATCGGAGATCCCCGTCCGGGATATCTTAGGTAGCCGTGATCCTGATCTTCTGCTTCATCTATACCTGTTCCTCAGAAACGCCGATGTCAACGTTTAATGATGTTTCCTTCGTTGTGTCCCCGTTTCATATCCCTCCTATCCGATCGATAAACTTTTACTTAGTCGCGGCACACTCTTTACAGAAACACGGGCCAAAGGTTGTGCAGTCCACTGATCATTCAACACGAGCCAAAGGTTGTACCGCTCATGACAACTCTACACGAACTGATGATTGCGCCGGCTAGTGACCATTCTATCCTGGATTCCTCGAGTCGAGAAAGACGCACCACGCTAGATATGGGGTACCGACTAGGGGGGCGTTGCTGATTAATGGTCAGCTGCATCCCAATTGGAAGTATCCCGTGTCGGGCACACGTACAGAGCATTGGAGACAGCAACATCCCAATTACGAAAACACTTGTAATACTAACCTCGAGCCAACCGCGAGTAATCGGTTACATATTACTAACATAGATAATAAGAAGCCCCCTGTGGGACTCGAATGGATCAGATAACCCACCCGAAATTCGCACACAGCACTGTATTCCATCCATCACCTTAATCAGTCTTATCACGGGGAAGCCGTTTTCGCCCATGATTCTCCATAGCTCTTTTCGTGTTATTGAATCGTATGCGGCTTCAAAGTCGATGGGACTCTGTACTCACGGCATTTCTGGAGGGTCTGCCGCAAGGTGATGATTTGGTCAGTAGTAGACCGACCTTCGATAAAGCCGGCCTGATAACCTCCCACGAATCTGTTTGTCAGTGGCGATAGACGACGTAAGATGATTTGGGAAAGCACTTTTTAGGCGGCATTTAGGACGGTGATTGCACGAAAGTTTTCACAGTCTAGTTTGTCCCCTTTTCTTGAAGATAGGGCAAATAACCCCATCTTTCCACTCCTGCGGTAGCTGTTCTGTTTCCCAAATTCTGACAACCAGCCGATGCAGATAACTAACCAACTTTTCCGGGCCCATCTTGATAAGTTCCGCTCCGATGCCATTTTTACCAGTTGATTTGTTGTTCTTAAACTGTTTGTTGGCATTCCTAACTTCACCTATCGTTGGGCAGCTTCATTATTTACTGCACGCATATTCCCAGGGTATATTTGACAAAATGCACATGTATATAATGAGTGTTTTGATTGAAGCATAGAAATCCAATTTGGTAATATTTTTCGATTAGTGCACCATTTTGACAGCTGCCACTCGTTCTGTATTCAGCTCATTTTTATTATTATTTTTTTTATTATTATTATCAAAATTGCCGTAGGATATTCGTACCATTATCGAAATACCGTTACATTATGAAGAAATTATATTTGCATCATTCATTAAATGGTGTTACCATTGCGGAACGATTGTTATATTCAATGTTCTCTCCAACAATAAAGGGGAACTGGGGGGAATGTGGTCACCCTAAGGAACATGCCCATTTCCTGTGTCCACATACCACTTAAATTACCGTTCTTCGAAGAATATTGTAGCTCAACTTATTGTAGTGCAAGATAGTAAGTGGTTTTATTATGAAAATAGAAAATAGTACTTTTTTCATTATTAGAAAAAAGATTGAAAAATCGAACTTTTTTTTCCGTGCGGAGGTAAAGTGGTCACCTGTGGGGTCACTCGCAAATATCACGCTAGAAGAGATAGATTTATGCGTGTTTTTTTTGGCCAAATTTGTTTAAATCATTATTGAAATAGTAGGTACATGTATGAAATGAGCTAGGCCTATTCACCTAGAATCGTATTTGAAATTTTCTCATACGTACAAAAACGTAGTAGGAAACACATAACGTTTTTCAAAATGAAGCTTGGTTTTGGTTGGGGTGGCATATTTTTCCTGGGTTAAAACCACAGAAGGGACCCCTTTAGGAGCAGAAGGTGACAAGGTATATCAGCTTTTGAAAACAGAACATTGTCAGTAGTAATCCTCCACTGATCACTCTGCCCTCACTCTGCCATAAACAACGAAATGCGAAATATGCCAAATAATCGCTGAAATTGAACAAAATATCTGTTCATCTCCCCTAGAATATGTGAACAGTCGTCCAAACTGTTGATTTGTCGCAAATATCATGTCAAATAAACTAAATTTCACTAGAAATTCCTTAAATTCGAAACGCACAAAACTACGGCCGAATGGCTACCGAGAAAACGTTTTTTGTTTTTATTTATATCTTGACATGCGACAGCTCCACTGTAGTACAGGGTGACTCAAAAGTCGTGAAATTCTTCAAACATAAGTGACAATCAATACGGTGTCAATAGTCAATAGTTATACTACCAAACAAACAGGCGACCACATTACCCCCACTACCCCTATTGCTAAAATTACCTTTGGTGCAATCATTTGTGCAGCAGTAAATTAACGAGAAATTCACGATTAACGATTGTGATCGAAATAATAATATTTTAAAATCATGATTCCGTTGCTATTGATTGGAAATTATATGAAATTTAAACCTACGCGCGCAACTCGTGCATTCCATAAATTTCAATTAACCTCCATCAGCGGAATGCATTCGCCATCGGAGATGATTGAGATTTACCGCATTTTTTATTTCGGTTGTACGACTTCTTCCAATCAATCCACATAACTATGCACTGTGCCCTCTGCTTATCGTTTGGATGCTTATGGTTCGAGATTCTCGGAAAGCACAGTTAGAAACACAGAAACAAATTAATGTTTCCATCGTATCTGATATCGATCGATATACTCGTATGTATGTATGTATGTTCCACTATCGAAAGCCCGAGTTGGAAAAGAAGAAGGGTCTTCGCTTCCCGCTGAGAACCCTAAACTGAACTCTGGTGGCAAGCGGCGATGGCTACAAAACGGAGGTAGAACAAGCGTAAAACAGTAATTAAATTTGTTAATGAGGCGTGATGATATTGATTTGGTTCTTTCTTTGTTCAACCAGTGGACCCTATTGTTTTGGTCGTGTCAATCGGTTTCTTCATTATCTTCTCCTTGATCTGTCGGATGCGCCTCAGTGTTTTTCTTCAATGGAGTATTTAATTACTTTTCGATAGCTGCGATTAAAATAAAGTGCTGTGGTAACATGATTTTTCCTCCTTCGTCGCGGAGAGACTTTGTTGGGTCTGATGCCGGATTGTTAGGGCCAATTAACGAAGCTTCGATCTCGGATATCATTAATGGATTGATTGTTGTGGAGTTGAGTTTTCATCGCTGGGGCAACTATTCAAGTACGGTTTAAGTATTTCACACAGCGCCTATGAAAAGTTTCACCAAGGGTCAGCACATCCAGTCACGATTTTCCAGCGCGCACAGCACCATTCACTCGTTGGTCGGCAAACCGTGGAAGATAAATATTCATCGATATTTTATAACTCCCATGTTGAGGGGCTATTCTTCGCCGGCAGCTCTGGACAATCATCCATCGAAGAGTACCGCCACGATTGACCGGTTTTTCTCGTTGGAGCAATCCGAAGCACAAATCGACTGCGACCAGTTTCAGGGGGACCTCTCCTTGACCGGAGTCAATTTTTCATTGGTAATGGTTGTGTGGCATATTACTTCGGGTGCACGCCAATGATCTGCACAAATTTAGTTTGTCTTTCATGGTTTCACTGTTTCTTAATAAACCTGAAGTTGTAAACATGTCCCCCAGCATGTTGTGTTTCATATGTCAAAGCTTGTTCATAATAGGGCTCATACAGTCTTAAGTTTACGAGCCTTTAATTGACCCGGGAATCATGTGATTACCGGGAAAACACCCTGAGATAGATTATATTTTGGGGGAATTCGATACCTTCATGTTTTTTACTGACCGATCTTTATCGGATATCAACTTGGGAGGTCGGGTCCCTCTCAGATTTGATTGAGGGAATGAAATATTCTGAATCACGATAGTGGATCTTGATTTTAAAAGTAGGAGGATTTTTTTTTATTGAGCGCTTCGAGTTATTTGTGGCTGCCACAAGCGAAAGCGTAAGCACACTGGATTGGAGGATCATCTGAACAATGTTAACTGCTCTTCAAATCCTCTCCGATTTTAGAGAATTTTTTTAATATACAACTGAAGATTATCGAATTATCCTGTGCCATGATGTGACGGTTCATATTTTTTTATCTGTTTGTTTTATACACCCAAACTAGCGTTGGCAGAAAACATTTCATCTTTGGCAGAAAAGATGCCATTTCCTGCGCATGAGAGTGAAATGCGCAAATAATGAGCTATTTTAAAAGCCTAAAAATGGTTTGTATGTATGCGAGCAGACATCTCGTTCTGTTTTGTTTGCTCTTTTCATTTGGGATTGTGCAAAAAAAAAGTCCATACGACGTCAATGGGGATCGAACCAGGGCTGGCTGGAAAGCAAAGTTACTATACACGACCACGCTATCCATATAGCTGTCAGCGCTATTATAAAGGAGCGTGATAATACTACACCTCATCATAAAATAAAGTTGGAAGGTGTTTTCTAAGACGATAAAGAAGAACATGAACGAGAATATATCTTTCTCTGTCTGGGCCGTGTATTTGGCAAACTATACGAAAAGCTTTCATGTGCTTTCATTTAAATGTGTCTCCTGTTTCGCTTCCTCATATTGGCTCTAGCATATATTAGGCTGTCAAAAAAGTCCCGCGGTATTTTTTTTGAATTTTCATTTGTTCATAAAATTAGTTACAATCATCTGTTTTAAGTCATATATGCGCCGTTTTGTTCGCTCCCAACGAGATGCCAACTTCATAATACCCCTGTTATAGAAGCTCGCTTCCTTATTGGCAAAAAACTCGGATAGCCAATTTTCACAGGCCTCTTTTGTGGCTAGCTTCTGACTACCTAGCTCGTTCGCCATGGACAAAAACAGGTGGTAGTCACTTGGTGCAAGGTCCGGACTATACGGCGGAAGCAAAAGAACCTCCCATCCGAGCTCCCGGAGCTTCTGGCGCGTCACCAAAGAAGTGTGTGGCCTGGCGTTGTCCTGATGGAAGACAATGCGGCCTCTGTTTATCAAAGATGGCCTCTTCTTCATGAGTGCTACCTTCAAGCGGTCCAGTTGTTGGCAGTACAGGTCCGAATTGAGCGTTTGGCCATAGGGAAGCAGCTCATAATAGATTATTCCTTGACAATCCCACCAAACACACAGCAGAACCTTCCTGGCCGTTAATGAGGGCTTGGCCACCGTCTGAGCCGCTTCAGTGGGCTTCGACCACGATCGTTTGCGCTTCACGTTGTCGTAAGTGACCCACTTTTCATCGCCAGTCACCATCCGCTTCAGAAACGGGTCGATTTTGTTGCGATTCAGCAGCGATTCACATGCGACGATACGGTCAAAGATGTTTTTTTGCGTCAACGTGTGTGGCACCCATACATCGAGCTTTTTTGTGAATCCAAGCTTCTTCAAATGGTTAATAACGGTTTGATGACTTATCCCCAGCTCTTGGCCGATGCTACGGCTGCTACTATGCCGGTCTTTCACGGCTAATTCAGCGATTTTGTCGCAATTTTCGACGACAGGCCTTCCGGAGCGTGGCGCATCTTCGACGACCTCTACACCAGAACGAAAACGTTGAAACCATCGTTGTGCGGTGGAAATGGAAACTGTATCGGGTCCATAAACTGCACAAATTTTATCGGCAGCTTGAGATGCATTTTTGCCTTTGTCATAGTAGTACTGTGAAATATGTCGGATTTTCTCCTTATTTTGCTCCATATTCGCGACACTATAACTCACGAACGACTTAAACAAACAAAACACTGTCAAGGACTATATTATAGCGAAAATACCTTTCCAATAAGCTATAGTATGACTCGATACAATGAATACAACTAGAACTACGCGCTTACCACGACACCTCGCGGAAATACCGCAGGACTTTTTTGACAGCCTAATATAATCGAATCAAAAAAATATTTTTTATTCGGTTTTTTTGAATGTATTTTTCTTTTTTTTTTTTAATATAAAAGACATATTTGATTTTTGATTCATCCCCTTAAAGTCAGAAAATACCTTTCTCACATGAAAAAAAATATCCAGATTCTCTTAGAGGGTGATAGACGATCATATTTGAAGGAAAAAATCCTTCTACGCATATGTTCGAATTTCAACAATGACAGAGTTATAGAACTTTTTTTTTGTTTCGGACTCTGTTACCTCGAACTGGCTCTACATTACAAAGTACGCTACGGAAGACGATTCTGTTGCTTTCATTTGAAAGATGAGAAAATTTGATACAGGATATAGTAGTGGAACATCTAAATTAATGGATTTTAATAACATTTTGGAAGTGAAAAACTTAAAAGTTAGTAATTGTTAATGTATTATTATTAATGTCATCCTGATTTTTTTTTATTAAACTGGATTGTTTCTATTAATCAAATTGAAGCTCTCTAACCGCTCTACAATTTGTTCTTTGACACCCAACTTCTATCTATCTTAATTTGGCTGCAATATCGATATAATTAATTCTTGGTGAAAATTCAAGCAAAATCTTAAAAAATCACGATTTTTACCCCACTGTATATGAATTAGTCACTTAAATTACACCTTAACGTTGAAAGGTTACATTTCTTCTTGAAATAAGTCATATTTGAAACATAAAAATTTTTTTTTTTTTTCAAACTGCATATAATCGAGTCCAAAATTATATATAATCGAATCACATATAATCGAGTCTTTATATAATCGAGTCTGTATATAATCGAGTCCGACCTGTAGTTGTTCTAAACAGTTATTTCGATGCATTCTAAAGCAATATCCGAACTGATAAGCAAACTGATTTTTATTATTTGTTTGCCGGTGGAGATCTCGTGAGAATTTATGGGCGTTTTGGGCTCATTTGTGACTTTTTCCGATCGTTCATTCAACTTTCGCGAATTTCATTGTTTCTGGGTTAAAAGAGTCAACATTGATTTCTCACAGGTGCATTTTGAGGAAAGTATTTTTGTGTCCGATGGAAATAATAACAGCTTGACAAAAATGGACGCAGTATCAATTGTGTCTGCATTTTTGGTAGACTGTGATCTCGATTCGAATGAAGATGAACTAATCAGTCTCGTTCACAAAACTAAAAGAGTCAAGAGTCCTCCACCCCTTTGTGTGTGATATAATTTGTATAGCATTTCCAATAGACAAAATATCTGTCGCTTCCAATCAGTCTACATAAATGTTGCGCTCGCTCTCCCCTTCCTCACAATTGTTGAGTGAACATAGTTTGTGCGAAGGTCGAGCGAAAATGAATTGTCTTTCTCAAGATTCATTGTACCCCTAATAAGTTCTCAAAAGATGCCTTACATAGTTCGCACTTGACCGAAGAAATTACAAAAAGAATGTATTTTTTTTTTTATCCAAAATATATATTTTTATTAAGGCTCATATGGCGTCAACCTGACGGGGCCGGGAGTTCAGTATTTCGACAATGTTTGCCTTATAACTATGTTAGTAATATGTAACCGATTACTCGCGGTTGGCTAGAGATTAGTATTACAAGTGTTTTCGTAATTGTGATGTTGCTGTCTTCAATGATCTGTACCTGTACCCGACACGGGATACTTCCTATTGGGATGCAGCTGACCATTAATCAGCAACGCCCCCCTAGTCTGTACCCCATATCTAGCGTGGTGCGTCTTCTCGAGGAATCCAGGATAGAATGGTCACTAGCCGGCGCAATCATCAGCTCGTGTAGAGTTGTCATGAGCGGTACAACCTTTGGCTTTTGTTGAATCATCAGTGGACTGCACAACCTTTGGCCCGTGTATCTGTAAAGAGTGTGTGTATGTATTGCCGCGACTAAGTAAAAGTTTATAGATCGAATAGGAGGGATACGAAACAGGGACACAACGAAGGAAAAATCATTAAACGTTGACATCGGCGTTCCTGAGGAACAGGTATAGATGAAGCAGAAGATCAGGATCACGGCTACCTAAGATATCCCGGACGGGGATATCCGATTGTCTGCCTTTTGCTCTCAGTGCTCTAGAGAGCTGAGAGCGAGCAGCATGGAACCGGATACACGACCAGACAATATGCTCGATGTCGTGGTAGCCATCGCCACAATCACAAAGATTGTTTGCTGCGAGCCCAATTCGATAGAGATGCGCGTTTAGGTTGTAGTGATTGGACATAAGCCGAGATATCACGCGAATGAAATCACGACCGACATTCAATCCCTTTAACCAAGCTTTCGTCGAAACCTTAGGGATAACCGTGTGTAACCAGCGACCGAACTCATCTTCACTCCACATGCGCTGCCAACTAACGAGTGTGTCCTGACGAGGAATGTGAAAAAATTCGTTATAAGCAATTTGCCTTTCAAAAAGTGTGCCTTCTGAAGCGCCCACCTTTGCTAGCGAGTCCGCTTTCTCATTCCCCGGAATCGAGCAATGAGAGGGAACCCATGCTAAGGTAATCTTGAATAATTTTTCGACCAAAACACTCAATAGATGTCTTATTCTTGTTAGGAAATAAGATGAGCGTTTATCAACTTTCATTGAGCGGATTGCCTCTATTGAGCTGAGACTGTCTGAAAAAATAAAATAGTGGTCGATGGGCAATGTTTCAATGATCCCCAGTGCGTAGTATATCGCACCCAGTTCAGCGACATACACGGAACAAGGATCTTTGAGTTTGAAAGAGGCACTGGAATTTTCATTGAAGATGCCGAAGCCAGTGGACCCGTTTATGCATGAACCGTCAGTAAAGAACATTTTATCAGATCTAACTTTCCCATATTCTGCCGAAAATATCTCCGGAATGTAATCGGAGCGTAGATGATCTGGGATTCCATGGATCTTTTGTCGCATGGACAGATCAAAATTGACAGAGGAATTGCAAAAGTATGGGAAGCAAACTTGGTTGGAGATGCCCGGTGAAGGGTGCACTTCATGGGTAAGGTACTCATGGTACAGAGACATAAAACTTGACTGAGGAGTCAGTTGGAGTAGATTTTCGAAGTTATCAATCACCAATGGATTCATGATCTTGCAACGGATGAGAAATCTGTAGGATAATTCTGTGAACCGAAGAGTAAGCGGGGGTACTCCTGCCAAAACTTCGAGACTCATCGTATGTGTCGAATGCAAACACCCCATGGCTATACGCAAGCAACGATATTGTATTCTCTCCAGCTTGAGAATATGAATCCTGGCAGCTGATCGGAAGCAAAAACTGCCATATTCTAACACTGATAATATCGTTGTTTTGTATAACTGAATGAGGTCTCCTGGATGGGCACCCCACCATGTTCCGGTTATTGTTTGGAGAAAATTGATTCTTTGCTGGCATTTCTGTTTCAAATACGCAATGTGTATTCCCCAGGTACATTTAGAGTCAAAATATACTCCAAGGTATTTGAAAAACATCGAGTGCTTGATCGTTTTGCCGGATAGGTGAAGCTGGAATTGGGCGGGTTCGTGCTTCCTAGAAAAAAGGACCATTTCAGTTTTCTCCGTAGAGAATTCGATACCCAGCTTGAGAGCCCACGTGAACAGGTTGTTCAGGGTATCTTGCAAGGAATTTTGCAGAACGGCGGGATTAGTGTATTTGATCGCAGTATTTTATAAACTTTTTCGCTTCAAAGCAATTTGGAGTTCTGAAAAGAACTGGATTTGGTTTGCTGACAACACAACTAAATTTCTCGTGTTGTGCGTGATGTCTGGCGACGGTAATTTTTTTCGAAGCTATTGCTGATATTTGTGGCTTCTGTGGAGCAAATTTTGAGGATTTATTTGACCTTTGGCACCAGCAGAAGTTATTAAATAAAGTTAGTGGATCAACTAAGCGATGCAATGTTTGTTTCTGCAGAAACTCCACTGCAATCTGCTATACGACGAATGCCAACTCGACTTAGGAGTTGGCAGCACCATCTCAGATAGCAGTGAAACGTTGTGGGTGTAAAGACATGGGTTAAGCAACTTTGCATGCTTGAAATATTCAAAAAAGAATTAGAGTACTTTTTGGAAAAAGCCAAATTTTTTTTCTTAATTTTTTACAAAAATTTATAAGGTAAAAACTATGATACCTACAAAATTCTTGTCAAAAGATGAAATGTAGGAAATTGTTTGAATTTTTACAAAAAATACCAAACATTTTTTGGAAAAAAATTTCGCTGACAAAAAAGTTATCCAAAAAATTAAAGTTAATTTTTCTCCAAAACGTATTTTTTTTAAATTCTCAAAAATATATATATGAATAGCCCTTAGAATTTCCAACAAGTCATCCATACATCGGAAGATGGGAACTTTTACAGGGAAAAAGTTTTTCGAACAACAACTTTTTCATATTTTCTTTGAAAAAAATACAACTTATCCTAATTTTGTTTAAAGTCAGGACAGCGATATAATGTATTCGACAAAGTTTTAGATCTTGTTAAAATATAATCTTTCGTCCAAGACATCAACTTTCTATCTTTTGTAGATAGTTTTTGGAATATAAGTCATTTTTGTATGAAGACTCCTGAAAAAAAAATAATGTTTTGCTCGCAACATTTTTGTGTGTAAATTCTCACGTTTGACATCTTCTTGACATGTTTCTAAATAGAGAAAAGTTAGCAGAGCATTTAAAATGCGATAATTTATACATTTATACAATACCAATTGAACATTAATAGTAATTTTTCAAAGGAAAACATGAGATAGTTGTTGTTCGAAAAACTTTTCCCATTAAAAAAAGACCATCGTCCGATGTATGGAAAACTTGTTGGAAATTTTAAAGGCTATTTATATCTATTTTTTTCAGAGTAGCTTTCAATTATGTTTTCGAGAAAAATGAATTTGAATTTTAAAAATATTTTCTTTTTCAATTGAGTTTTTTTTCCAAAAAATTCTTTGGTAATTTTTAATGAAAACCAACATAATTCCCTACATTCCATTCTTTGACTAAAGTTTTGTAGATCTGATAGATTTTTTTTGTATGTTTCTTTTTAAATTCTGAATTTTTTCAACTTTTTTTTGAAAAATTTTAATTTTAAAGCTATAAGATCTACAAAAAGTTGCTCAGAGAATGAAATGTAGGAACTCACTTAGGTTTTCATTAAAAATGATCAAAAAACTTTTTGGGAAAAAAATTTATTATAAAAAAAATTGGAAATTAAAATAAATTTTTCGCACATTTACGTGGAAAAAGATTTCGAACAAAAACTTTTTCATGTTTTTCTTTGAAAAAATGCTATTAATATTGTATTCGTTACATTTTAACGTATAAATTATCACAATTTGCATAATCTGCTAACTTTTCTGTATTTAGAAACATGTCAAGAACATGTCAAACGTGAGAATTTACACACAAAAATGTTACGAGCAAAACATTATTTTTTCAGGAGTCTTCATATAAAAATGACTTATATTCCAGAAACTATAACAGATGGAATGTTGACGTCTTCGACAAAAGTTCATATTTTAATAAGATCTAAAACTTTGTCGAATACACTATATCGCTATCGGTAATCTAGGCAACAGATTATGTAGACCCATCCGGATAAAAAAGAACAATTCCGCTCTGTTGAATGTATCCCGGGAATTTGTGTTTTTGAAGAAAATGCTTTATTTATCATCCCAATTTATATTATCGCATTCAAAATAGGCGCCAAGAAAATATCAAATAAAACACTTAGTTTGCATGTCATACTCGTACACCCATTTCTATAATGAGTTATACCAATCATACACCCGTGCTTCGACATATTTGAGTCACTAAATGTATTCTACAACATTTTTAACGCTCCGGCACTAGAAATTTTGTTTGTAACACAACATTTCACACAACATTTTTGACCAATAGAATTATCCATATTGAATCCGAACAAAAAAAGTGGACTTGTTCCTGATGACGCTATAAATAAACTAAATGACCAACATAAACAAGAATTGAAAAATGTTCAGCAAGAAGATTCAAAATTACAAATTGCCGGTATATATTTAACATAATGTATCGAAAAGTATCAAAAAATCTACATTATCCAGAAAAATCATTGGCATCACTGACCAAAGCCGTCTGTAGATACACAATACGAGCAAATCAATCGAAGTTGTAATTTGAGATTTGCCCGAGAAGATAACACACTTTCTTCCGCCGGGAAATCGTGGTCCCGCGTCCTAGTCGGCATCCACTCGCACTAACTCCCCTCAACTGACCTTAGCTTGTCCCGCCTGGCATTTTTTATGGTGGAACAACTGGTGGTGCATTGGAGAGTGTTTTCTGCGCTCCGTTTGCGGCACACACACAATTGACGTCGATGCGTGGGTGTCATTGGGTGCACCGAGATTATTCAAATTTGTAACGACCGAAGTTTAACCGTTTGACAGTAATTTAGTGGCTTTCTTTGGCGGTCGCAATAAATCTTTCAGCAGATCGCGAGAGATAAATTGTGAGACGAGACGAGATTTGTCCCGAAAGCTGCCCATAATTTATATTGGCTGAAATCGAACAACAACCGCAATTTTTGTTTTCGGTGGTTCCTTTCACCAGAGTGGTCGGGAAACCGCCCACGAGAATTGCCGCTTTGAAGCCGCCCGTTTGTTGACCACTGCATACGTATGGTAATATAGTTGTCTTCGAGTTCTCTCAGATAACGTGTGCAGCTGCAAATAAGAAACTGACAAGTCGATGAAATTAATAAAATCCATATGCGATATATCTGACAGATAAAAAGCTTAAGTAACAAAACCATTTTACGACTTTATGTGAACGTTGAGGGTAATTATAGCGGGATGAATGAAAAACATCTCCGAAAATATACCGCTCATTGGCTGCATAAAAAACAAAAATCTACCAATGCTTGGAAGTGAAAGGTCTTTTTCGAGGGAAAATATTCTGCGTAGCACTTGGTGTGGGATAAATATCGACCTCGTTTGCCCTGCAGCGACCAGTCGTGCCGGACCATGCATCACGACTGCAGTAATCAAGTCATTCCCCAACTAGGCTAAATGCATGCTTTCACCATTATTATTGTATTCATTTTGTGAAGATCCCAAACACGATCATATTCATTGGGGGTTCTCATGCTTATTGTAATAGAAACGTGTCCAGCTTCATCTTTTCCCTACAAGCGACGAAAAACAACATAACTTTTATTGATTTTACCAACTTCCATTCTTCTTCTGCTAGAAGCAATTACAATACACCGAATGTGATAAAATCTCGCAACGGCAAACCTTTCAGGTAAATGGTCACTGCAATGCTGTGTACTTCGATACAAAGATTAGTTACAACTCGAGTGACTAAGTTATACCCGAGTTTGTATCATAAAAAAGTCGTGATCAGCGCCATTACTGCTATCATGGCTACACATGGAGAAGCTGACCGAAAGCCAATAGCTCACCATGCTGGCCAACAGGGTTGGCTCACTTCTTCTCAATACGCTCCGGAGGATTCTGCGTAGAGTTTGTGGGATATTTCACGAGTGGATGTGAAAATGTTCGGTCTGTGTTGTTATGTCGATTGCTAAATGGCGAGTTGATCATCGAACTCTCCCATCAGTGTGCGATTATCACGCGGAAGTAAATTGTTCGGGTTTCACGTGCGCAAATTCCCTAGTAATTGCCATTACAATGATACATTGTTAAACCGACATCGCGTGCTGCTCTTTGATGGCGAGAGCATGGCAACTTTGTACGATTCCCTGTGGGGCTGTGCGCATTGGATGCGAGTGCGATAGTTTGTAGTGAACCTTTTAAGGCCGATTCGGTGGAGTAGGGTTGCCTACGAAAATTTATAGCAAATTAAACAATTAAGTGGAGTTTTTCGATCCACTTAATGACGAATGATTTATATTGGGGAACTTGTTCTAGATTCTAGTAGGAGTATATAAAAGGTAAATTACCACTTTTAAACCGTGCAAACCACGTCTGACACGTTCGCTCAGTAGGAGCATGGTCACCATAAACTTCCACCAAAATGCGATAACATTCCACAGCTTTTTTCTTCATATTGAAATAATGAAGTAACACTCCCCGCAAAAACACTACGATATTCGACATATTCGAAGTGGCAAAAAAGTATGTTGTTTACGCTTCCACTTTTTGACATATACTGAAAAAGACGCTCAATGACAGTAACTTTACAACGAATGTCTGGAAATTAATAACCATAATTAATTTGTATTACCAGTTGTAAATAACTGAAAAAAAGTTGCAGAAGGTTGCGTTTGAAACACGTCCGCGTAGTTGACGTAGGATTACATTAGGTTTATTGTTTCACGTTGATATATTTGAAAAATTTCACCATTAAAACTTCTCGTGATTTTGTGGTTAGTTTAATTATAAGTACATCAATGGTACAATCTAGTACAATCTTCTGCCATCATGCAGAATAATGGTTTTTGAATGAAATGGTTTTTCAGTATATTGATAAATTTGACATTTCATGATTTTTTGAGGACGATTAAAAAAGAGCACACCATGAAAATGATGCACAATATTTTTATTGTACCAACGTTTTTTGTTCAAAATTGCATGTTCTTCGGATGTTGTTGAAATAGCTGTTTTGTTTGTATATTTCTGCTTGTTTCCTATAACTACTAGTTCAAAAGAAATATATTTATAGAATCATTGACCACTAGTATGGTATATTTTCCTTGGCACCCGGAGTTTGATTACTACTATTTTGGAACGGGAGCTGAGACCACCTTCTTCAAGTCCGCATTTTACTACTGCAGACCCCGAATTCTTCTTCCCAGTATCCTCAATCACCAGGGAATCATTTTTATGCTTCAACCGTAAATGGTTTAGCATATTCGATAAATTTCGACGAAACACCATGACGGTTGAAAAATTTTGCACTGTATTTTTTGGATAAATGGTTCCCTTTTTCATTAATCGCGATTACTTTGATAATTATTCGGTATTGTATACATTGTGTTTAATTGTACTCTAAGCATGGGGTGACCGTCTTACCCCGTCCTCCCCTACATTGCCATAAGGAGACTAATTGTGACATATGGGCAGCTTGTCATCAATACCCTATTTTTAAATGTTTTCACAAAACCACATAAACCATCGGCCCTTTACAGGAATGAAAGACTCCTTTCGAAGTGTTAAACAAGCGAACTGAATCACAAAATTCCGTAGTCACAGGTCAACAATACGGTCGTGTTTTGGACATAACCCCCTGATTCTGTTTTTTTTATCAAAATACTCCTCAATATAACAAAATAAATCAACCTAAATATGACAATATTCAACTGAGCGCTTCTTCTCGAGATCGAAATTGGGATGAATAAGGTGCTAAACCACACTTCTTATTTCGATTTGGCGTGATTCACATCAATAATATGATCATAACGAACATATTTAGCTGATATAATATGGACTTGTCGTGTGTATAATACTCTCCAAATACCAACCTTTTGACATCCACTCGAACGGAGGGAGATACTGACGCATATAAGGATAACACTTTAAGCTAGCACAGGGGAGCATAGAATGTGTCCTTGTATCACATAGACTATCAGGGAAAAATCCTCTTCAATCAGTGTGGATTGTTTTGCCCGACAGCTCCGGCATTTACGCTGAATATGTATGAAAATGTATGATCTAATAGGATGTGAGAATTTCAGCGCCAATAATTATCTGCCCGGTGTTAATATAGCGCTGAATAAAACCAATTTATCGCTTCACGGAAATTGCTTCGAAGTAGATCAGTCAAATGACTCGGTGGACAACTGATGTCGCTAACGAATCTGCGACCATAGCACTTTTGGACATCGCTGTTTAAGACGAGCAATCAAAATGCCGTAACCATGATGTCTAGCCCTACTCACATGTCGATCGATATGTATTCGACCGTGGCAGACCGTGAGAGATACTACCCGCTGATTATTTTTTAGCGAATCAGCCACCGGAATTGCTAGTTTCCCGCCCCCTCGCCGGTTTGTACTACACCGACTGTCGACTCCGGGTTATGTTGTATGCAAAGTATGCAAAGTCGCGTTTGAGAACAACGGTCGCTCTGTATACAATGTGTAGCCGCTCGGATGTACCCATAAACGAGAATCGTATTATCTCCATCAATCATTGCAGCATGGCAACTTCGCTGAAATGGTATTTACCGCCGACTGACGAGGTCGTGGGTGTAGCTCAAAGTGAGTCGCAGAAACACCGCCACATAAACACAAGTTGCTGTTTCTTGCACTTGCGAAGCACACGGTTTCGCCTGAGATCGATTGATTGACTGCTAGTCAATTTGTGAATTTTGCATGTTGTCGAGGGGTCCACCATCATTTTATGCTATTATTGTCAATTAGATCCCAGCGAATGTCTAATGTTGATTGTTGTTATTCTCATCATTTCGTCATAGTTTGGTCAACCCATTCGAGGACATCGTCAAACCCTAGATTTGATCCGCATTTCAAAACGTGCGGTATTAAGTCGCGATGTCAAACGTTTTCGACGGCGATGCATAAAAGCACAGAGAACTAGGAGTTGGGATGAGGAAGAGGTTGTTTTTGTTTGGGGTTGCCGCCAATGGGTGGCAGAGCGTGATTCACATTTACAGTCGCGCGGAAAGCAGACACTCGATAGAGGAAGAGTTTGACGAGCTTTCGTTTTCGTCAGTTTACGTTGAGAACCTTGTTTACGCTTGCACTCCTCTTCTTTGCTGTCTTCAGCAGCCAGCAGGTTGAACACCGATATGACTCGTGTCTACGATGCTCGCGTCTATACTGTCTCGCTTAAGTTGAACAATATAGAATTTTCCACAAAACCGAGTTCCACCACATCTATCCTCGAAGAGAGGCGTGATTTTCCCCGTTCAACGTCTTCTGCCTTCCACTTGACAGGAATGATTAAGAAACATGGAAACTGTTGGGGAAAAATGGCAGGAAAGCTCAATATAATTTCACACCACTTTGGCCGTAATGCGATGCTTCAATCGATTTATGTTTAACGAGCTTCGCTTCTTCCGCTGGACTTGATTGGGCTGCACATATGTCTATGTATATGCTGCCTTCTGACTGTAATCCTCTTCCTTATCTTTATCCACCCTATTGTGAGTGGTTCATATTTGATGGCTGACGTCGAATATCGTTGCGCGATGTTTGGCGTGTTTTGTGCGAATATTGGCTTCTGCTCGGGCTCTCTTGGCCGCGACGAGGACAAAGTTAGTCCTTGTGACTTTATTGGATATTCAACAGATATATTCCAGCTTCGTTTCGTTTCGTTTCGAGCTCTTGCATGCGTATTCGATACCGCTCGGGATAATATTGACTGTTCATGGCCGAGATGCATCAAGGGGCAGAATTAATGGATTTCGCTTTCAAACAGAAGATTAATTCAAAGTGCATCTATTTGTGGACGCAGAGAAAGTCTGCTGGGCTGATCAATATGCATCGGCGAATTACTTGATTTCGCAGTTGCACTCCATTATTTACTCACATTGGTGAAACAGCAATCGAATGAGGAGTAATAATTTGTTCTCAATGACGAAAAACAAACGCATACCATAATTAAATTTACAAGCTATAATGTTGACGTTACTTAATTTGATAATTTATGACCGAGAAGTGCGACGACATGGGGAATATTTTTCAACCGCTACCCAAATAAAACGCATCTTTCTGACAGACAAAACCTCCGGAAGAAACTGTAGGCCAGAGAGCAGGAAACGATCAAAACCCATACATGACACACGGGCGGTGATGTTCACATCTTGTGTATAGGTCGAACACTTTTTTTTGGAGTTAGAGGGGGGACCGAAGATGTTTGTTTGAATATATTTATTTCATCGGATCGCAGTGGGGGAAAAGACCTCGGAGTGCATCTGACCCTCTAACCCAAGAGAGAGGTGCGGATCGCGTGGCCGAATGTGTCCATCATAGCATGACGCATGTCTGTCCACCGGATGATGTTAATTAGTTACACTAGGGGAAATAAATCAACTCCGAATACGCGTGGGCGCTGCTGCTGCTCTTCGAATTTGCCGAATCGTTTGTTCTAACGTATTCTGTGGAGTCCGACATGAGAGAGTTCGGCCCATTCGATACGAGATTGGATTCCTCAGGTTCTCCACGAACTGAAGGAATGCCTACCACGGTCATTCGGAGCAAATCAGCGTGACGTAAATAAGCCTATCGGAACGCACGGAGCGTCGAATACCCTTCGCTTTTAACGTGCAAGCTGTCAGTATAATGTTGCACGAATTGAAGCGTTTGGTTTCCATCACCTTCGAGTATTTTGTGTTTTGATGAGGGGAATCGTTGATTTGGGGAACTTCCGCTAAAGTGGTCGGATTGTTCAAATTGTTCTGATATTTCGAACTCATTTTAAAATATGTCGATTCTATTAGAAATGTTTGTTTGCGATGGTTTTTTGTGGAACAATTATATGCGAAATCTTTGACAAAGTTTAAAAATCATGATTTTTTATTTCTTTATTATTTTCATTTTTTTATTATTTAGCAGTGCATTTTATATTTTCGATATAGCCAGTCTAACTATTCTGCAACATTTCAAATTATAATCCCCTGTTGGAACGAAAATCCCTCATTTTGGATAAGCTCTCACATGGAACTATACTTTTCTAAAATTGGTAATAGAGTAAGTCCACACTAAATGAGCCTAAAAAGAGATCTCATCATCATCGTGAATCGTGAAGTGAATCGTCTGTTTTTAGCTGCCTTCATTCTGTTGTGTTCGTTTCCGCTAAAAATAGAATGATACGGCAAAAACAGGGATTTTTTTTAAAGAAAACATGTGAATTCGAAAAAAAATATTACTCATATGTTCTCCAATGAGAAGATTGTCCAATTGGAATTCATATTTTCATTTTCAATTTTTATTTTCGTGTTGACGATATTGAGCACATTTTGAAATAAATATTACGAATGAAAATCGACGTTTGAATACCGAATATATATTCTATATAAACTGACAGGGAAGATAAAGTATCCACCTCATTTTTTAAAATTTCATCCATTTATTTGCTTTAAATTAAAGTGAAAACACTAAAATCTTTTTTGATGTCTTATATATTACATTTCACTTCTGGAATACTGGAAAAAGAGTTTACTTGAAGATACAAAAAAAAAACTATTGGTATTGAAAAATGTGAGAAAAAAGTGCCTACCTCGAAAATCGATATATTTTCTATAAGTTTCCATCGGAAGGCCCCTCAATTGTTTATATTTTAAGGTTTTGACATGTTGTGAAACAAATGGCACGATTTGGTGCATTTGTACACGTGATCGCACTTGATTCATATTTTACATATTTTACTTGATTCAGTTGGAAAACATTAAGAACGCAGTGATTCTGAAAGTAATTCTCTTGTGCAGGGATTTTCAAATGCTCCGCGGGAAATAAGTGCTCCGCGAAGTTATAGCAAATGCTCCCACTTGAAAACCCTCCTTGAAAAAAATATTCTTTAATTTAATTTCATTGGGCGTATAGTGATTCATCTTGCTCACTTTGGGTCAGATGTTGTGTAACTGTGATGTATAACTGAAGTAGAGTTGTTTCCAGTTGGGTAATGTCAATGCAAATATGATTTGTTTTATTGATTAAAAAATGCAGATGCTCCGTCAAATGTTTTTGCTATAAAAAGTTCTCTGCCATAAAAAAATCTGAAAACCTCTGCTCTTGTGTGTCCGAAAATCGGTGGCTGTCGCGAGGCAGTAGATAGGAAATTCTTTCAATAACTAAAAACGTTCGGATCAGTGAGAAATTGCTCTGCAAGAGGTTCTCTGCCATAAAAAAATCTGAAAACCTCTGCTCTTGTGTGTCCGAAAATCGGTGGCTGTCGCGAGGCAGTGGATAGGAATTTTTTTCAAAAACTAAAAACGTTCGGATCAGTGAGAAATTGCTCTGCAAGAGGTAGGAAGCGGCAGATAGATTGACAGCAGATTCCTATATAAACATTCCGCGGAAAAATATGGAGGTTTCGCTGATATAGATGGGCATTGAAGAGGAGCTGGCATTTCAGCGGGATAACGACTCGAAGCACACGGCCAAGAAGACCAAGTCTTTCTTCCGGTCTTATCGGGTCAAGCCGCTAGAATGGCTTCCACAAAGCCTGGACTTCACTCCCATCGAGAATTTGTGGGCGATTCTCGATGCCAGGGTTACAAATAAGAATAACCATTTTGAAGCCCTGAAGCCCTAGGAATAACTGGATCCACAACACCTGAATGACATTTTGGAGAGTGTGCTGAATCTCCTGCAGCATATCCTGAAGGCCATAGGAGGACACATTAATTATTGAAATGCTTTAAATGAAGTGATATCTTTTCTGGATTCAAAATTAAGTGGGTACTTTTTTCATCAATGTTTTTTTTCATTATAAATAGTTTTTTCTGTTTAAATGAAACTCTTTTTTTCAGTATTCTTTAAGTGAAACTTAAATAGAATAAGAAAGTATATCAAAACAGACTTCATTGTGTTTACTTTAATTTGAACTAAATGAACGAGATGTGTTCAAAAAATTATGAAATAATAGAGTAACACGAAAAACAATTTGAAAAAAATTTAAACATCTGATAACATTTTTGTTTAATAGTAACACAAATAACAAGTAGTAAACACAATTGTTGAAAGTTGTAAACTCTACGTCACGAGTCAGGGATAAGTGCTGATACTCATCATTATAATATAAAATAATTTCAGACATAATTTTCACTCTCGGTTTTCCATCACTTGCGAAGAAAAACTGTTATTTTATCATATGTTTGATACGGAAGAGTTAGTTTCATTCTATTTTTTTCCACGAAAAATTTTTTTTTTATCTGTATTATAGTGACTTTCAACACATTTGGCTGGTTCGTCACTTTTACTTCCATTTTTGGAAGAATGTCGGGAGTGAGAATTGAACTCGTGACCTTTAGCGTGAGAGGCATGGATGTTACCACTACGCCAGATCGCCTCCACACGAAAATTTAGCTTTTTCGCTTTACTTCATGAAAAACAGCTTTTTCGCTTTACACCATGAAAAAAGTGGAAATGAATATTATGAATCTAGAATTATGTCTGATTGATTGATGATTCTATAGAGGGGGATCTTCGTAGCTTTATTGCTTGCGCGTTCAATTACTAATCGTGACTTCCTCTCAGGTCCCTCAATTGGCAATCTTTGTGTTGTTATAGGATAACGACGTCCACGCAACAATCATAATGCAAGCTCTGCTGTTGGGGAAGCTCTGCTTGCAACAAGAAAACACATCTAGCTGTTGTGCTATTAATAGCACAACTCTTTGATACAGAAAAGCACGTTATTCCATCTGAGAATCCATTGCCATTTTCGCTTCACCAAAGGAACACGAAAGCTAATTTCGCAAACGTAAAATCCAATTGAACTTAAAGCGATGTCATTGTACATATGGGAATTATTTTTTCCGAAAGTTTTTTCAATATCTTCGAAGAATGTTCTCACCATAGCATCGATCAACGAGCAGTGATGAATACAACAAAATAAAGACGGCTCAAATCGGACCATCCTTCCTCGAGATTAGCGTTTAGCATCATATTTATATACAGCTATTCCATGCCAAACCGATATAGTGGTTCTCAGATTTTCGTCAAAAGTGTTAGTTTTGATGATTATTGCAAATTATTAGACCTTTTTTTTGTTAGGGTGAAAATTTCCATTTTAGGGTGGTCTAGCTAATGAGCTAGTCTTGTTTGATAAAATATTACACTTTGAATAAAAATGAATTTTGTTTTCGTAATTATTGATTATATTTGTTTTTTATAGCTTACATCGTTTCGGGACCATGGGCGCCATATTTTTTTATATTTTTTCATGAAAGCTGAGATTTTTGCACATAATATGTCCGAATACAAGAGAGGTGCTATATTTCGTTTTTAAGTTATGAATTTTCAAAATTAACATATTGTCAGTCTTCGTTTAATATTCTATGCGACTAGACTAAATGTATGTGACTATAATCTAATTCATTGGCAAGT
The DNA here is from genome assembly GCF_029784135.1 of Toxorhynchites rutilus septentrionalis. NCBI lineage: Eukaryota > Metazoa > Arthropoda > Insecta > Diptera > Culicidae > Toxorhynchites > Toxorhynchites rutilus. The sequence continues at coordinate 208,968,622 of NC_073746.1, forward strand.
GCGTTATTTTTTCAAAAAAGGCTAGCTATCTAGCTTTAATTTGATATATCGATCATCTGAATCGGTCCAGTAGTTAAAAAATAATAAATTTTTTTGAACATCGGGTAGCTTTGAAAAATCATAACTCAAAAACGCCTTTCTGGTTTCGAAATATGTTATGTGAAAAATCCTCAGCATTCCATAAAAAATATAAAAAAAATATAGCGCCCTTGGTTCCGAGACCATGAAAACTATAAAAAACAAATACAATCAATAAGACAAAACCAAAACCTAAAATTTTTCAAGTGCAGCATTTTTCCAAGAATAGCTAATTAGCTTTGATTTGATATGTCGACTGTCTAAATCGGTCTAGTAGTTAACAAGTTATGAATTTTCGAAAAATGTAATTTTTGCAAAAAAGGGGAAAAAGTCGATGTTTCGGATCACCCTAAAATGAATATGGGTACTCTAACAAAGAAATAAAAAAAATACGGGTCTAATAGTTTGCGATAAAGAACGAAACTACCACTTTTTACGAAAATCTGAGAACTACTACTCAATCCGATAACATGGAATGGATGTATAGATGGTTAGTTTTGATTTGTGTGTTGGCCGTTGAGCCTTGAGCCTTGAGCGTTGAGCGTTGAGATTATATAGCACCAATATGGCTCAAGGTGCTATAGATAGTCGACGACGACAGCTGATTTTTGCTGAATCGTGAATTGTCGACATTTTCCAACCATATGTTGTTCAAAAGTCTTTGAGTGTTGCACAACAAGATTCCTTTTTTACTGCGTAGAAAATGTTTTGATTTTCCGTTTTCTATTGGAAGAAAAGGGCAACTGAAGCGCATCGAACGCTTGTGGAAGTTTATAGTGGCTCATCACCATCGGATAGATTTTTTAGGGGACGATTCAAATGAGGCGTTCGGTCCAACCGAAAAAGTTGCTAAACGAATAATTAGATACACTAATATATTATGATTCGTGTCAAACTCAAACAGAGAGGTTAGGAAATTCTGGTTCACCCAACTTATAGCTCAGGCCCTGCGCCATTCGACTACCATTTGTTTCGGTCTATACAGAACGCTTTGAGTTGAATACGCTTTACTTCAGATCAGGGTAGCAAAAATGCTTGATTCATTCCTGGCTTGTAAAGATGAACGTTTCATTCACAACGGAATCCTTAAATTGCCCGAAAGATTGAATAAGTAGTGGCTAGCGATTGCCAATACATTAAATAATGTATTAAATAATTCATTATTCAAATAAATGTGTTTTTCATGCGAAAACGGAACGAATTAAATTGCAATTCAATAGAAAAGGTAGCAACATGTTACGAATACGAGAATATTCACATTGTCAAAAAAAAAATTTAACAGTATGTTTGAAGTCTACAGTGACAAAGAAAAAACATGTATAAAAGCACCCGACAAAGCTATCGGCAAAGCAGGTTGAATTGCGTTAGGATATGTGCATTCTACCTATCACACTTGCGAAATTATTCACTAAAAAATGTGTACACCTCAACTATGAACAGCACCTGACAGCATGAGAGTCGCCGTCGTGTTATACCCGGGCTCGAGTGCATGTGGAAGATTGATAGACTGAGAGTGTCAGTTCCGGGAAGTGGGGTTTTGTATCGTACCCAGTTCCGCTCTACCAATTTTGTGTGATTCCGTATCATTTCGAAATTGGGTCACTCTTTGAGGGATTCTAGCACTGACTAATCGACCTGTGTCGTGGAAATGATTGATGGTGAGAAGCCCCCCCGTGGGAAAAACCTCGTAACGGGAGGGATTTAAATGCTCGTCACGTTTTTTTCTCTCTCTCTCTCTCTCTGGCAAATATGCTTTTAAAAACATCTCGCTAATTCAAGTACGTTTCGGATGGAATGTGTGGATCTCTAAGGATGGATGTTTCCATTGCGAGTAGTGAAATGTATTTCATGTATTCATGTGTCGAATTTCTCTTCGCTTTCAATAATGAACAGCACATTATTTTTATTGACGTACTTAGACTGGTAATGTCATCAGAGGCAAATTAATTTCATTTGTTGAAGGCTACATAAAACGCAATACATTTGAGGCAATGCTCCCACTGTCGGAACGGCTTTTACTGAATTATCGATTTCCTCAGATTGGCTTTGTGATTCATTAACAGCATTCGATTGGAAGTGTCGCCGACTGACAGTTATTGAAAACTATAAAACTGAACTTTCGGGCGGGATGAGTTCGAATCGAAGCGAAACGATAAACCCACGCCATGAGAGCGGACATTTTATTCCTGTCTGTCATCATCAATTGTGACACAATACAGCGATCGAAATGTGCTGTCCCACATCTCACTACTATCAGCATTGTCATCATCATTATTATTATGCGATTTACAGTGAGTGATATAAATTATTGGATTGGAGACGTATTTATCGGCTCTCGGGTATATTGTTACCACTGAGTCCTTATGCGTATGTCCACAATCGATCAGTCCATCAGTTGGTTGATTAATTCGATTTTATCTCGTTCCAAATTCATTACATTGGATGTTTATGAGCTACGATGTCTGCCGTCATTTAAGTTCATAACACAGCATCACTATTATTGGGTTGTTTAAAAGATCAGAATGTTTTTTTTTAATTGCATCAAAACTACTGCAATTTTTTCGTACAGTTTCGTCTCGCAAATGTGGGCGTATTATAATGAATATTCACGTTGGGCTGTATTAACGCACTGTGGGTTTTGCATAAGTGCTCCGGAATCACATGCTTTTAACATGTGTTTTAACAACGCATTAATTTTTTTCTTGTATTTGTTATGTCCTGAAAAATGAGATACGAGCGAACATTTTCAGTTATACAATCAGAAGTGATATAAACGATATATTATAAAAACGAACAGAGATAAAATAAATTGAAACGTCAGATCATATGAATGAATTTATATTTGTTCATGTTTTGAAATATTAGAATTGAAACAAAACAATGTTTTGAGCTGGTAGAATCATAAAAATATTATTAAACCAAGACATTAGAGAGTGTAGATAATAATTTGTTAATTTTGACGCCCAGGTGAATCGATTCCGGCAAACTGCAGACAGCATTTGTCTCGTTTCGATTCAACCTTAATCTCAGTGTTTGATAGGCTAAAAAGGGAAAAAAGCGGAAGGAAGCAGCCGAAAAGTTGTAAACCAGTAATGCTCTGGAGCACAATTGACCACGGTCAAATCCTCCGATAACCCTTTTCGAAAGCCAAACGGATTCGTATCCGGTGCCGCTCTGTTGTTGCGCCCTGTGAAGCACGGTCCGATTTTGGTCTGATCGGCGTTCGAACATCGGATTCTTCCCGGGACTAGGAAAATAATACCGACAATCAAAATCCTTATTGTGATGTTGAATCTGGGATCTAAAGTATTTTTCTCCCTGGGCCGGAAAATATCGAGACGGAAGGTAATTGTTTGGCTCGAGGCTCGAGGGCCTAGAATAGGAGACGACGAAGGCACACAAGCGGACAATGAAATTTGATTGCTCTATTTACCAGGTTTTCTTCTCGCATCCGAAAGGATTGTGTACAGAGCGGAAGTTATGAAAGAATTCTGTCGTTTTTTCATGCTACCCATCTTTGTGTAGAACAACTATGGTACATGAACCCGTTTTCGAACGGGGTTTGTGTATGTGTGTGTGTGGAAACAGTGGAAACAGGGCGGAAGCAAACTCCGTGGGATCCGAAAGAAACTTTTCATCCTGAACATTGTTTGACCCACATGCTACAGGAAAAAGGCGCCAAGTAGTGGCAGTAGCAGCGGCAACAGCACAGCCTGCGGGTGTAAAGGGAAGAAGCTTGTGTTAGCATAGGCATGACAAATTCATGAACATGACTAGGCCTGTAAAAATGTTAAGAAAATAAACCAAGCGTAAGTATGCGAATGACTCACCGAAGATTTTGCTCGGGCGAGGTATAAAATGATTTGCCTTGAAGTCAGCTGGGTTTGTGACGACGTTTTGCGCTACTATTTTATTATTAACGTTCTTAAATTATTTTGTAGTATTGTAAGAAGGACTCACGAAAAGATTACACGTGAACAAAGTATTATTGTGGGAATAATGTCCAGATAAATCACTTCTCCCAAAAATAACTATGTGATGATATTGTGAAATGTGAGGAATTATTCAGAATAATACTCTTCTATCATAAATGAAAAGCTTTCAGTACTCTACTCGTAAATCTCATTTCTCCAATTGGTGTAAATCTGTTGAAAACGTTTGGGACATCAATTTGAACATTTTATGTTTATGATAAATAAAATTCGCATCCAAACGCTAAGAGATTATTAACTTGTTTTATGCAATGATAATCAACATTCATTTTCCATTTTCCATTTTCCATTTTCCATTTTCCATTTTCCATTTTCCATTTTCCATTTTCCATTTTCCATTTTCCATTTTCCATTTTCCATTTTCCATTTTCCATTTTCCTCTCCCGTCTTTGCGTCTTTCGTCTTAGCGTCTTCTGACTTTCGTCTTTGCGTCTTCGCCTCTTCCTTCTTTTGCCTCTTCAGTTTTTGCGTCCTCCGTCTTTGCTTATTTGCGTATTCCATCTTCGCGTCTACCGTCTTTGCATCTTCCGTTTTTTTTTGCTTTTTTTCGTCTTCGCGTCTCACCTCTTCGCGTCTTCACCTCTTCCGTCTTTGCCTCTTCCGTTTTTGCGTCTTCCATCTTTGCGTCCTCCGTCTTTGGGTCTTCTGTTTTTGTGTCTTCCGTCTTTGCGTCTTCGCGTTTTCCATCTGTGCATCTTCCGTCTTTGCGTTTTCGGTCTTAGAGTCTTCCGTCTTAACGTCTTTCTTCTTAACATTTTCCGTCTTTGCGTTTTCCATTTTCACGACTTCTCGTCTTCCGTCTTCGCGTCTTTTGGCTTTCGTCTTCGCGTTTTCCGTCTTGGCGACTTTCGTTTTCCATCTTAACGACTTTCGTCTTTGAGTTTTCCGTTTTCACGACTTCTTATCTTCCGTCTTCGCGTCTTCTGGCCTTCGTCTTCACGATTTCCGTCTTACATCTTAACGCTTTCCGTCTTCGTGTCTTCCGCTTTCGCGATTTCCAACTTTGCGTTTTCGTCTTTTCGTCTTCTGTCTTTTTGTTTTTCGTCTTTTCGTCTTCTGTCCTCGCGTCTTTCGTCTTCGCTTCTTCCGTCTTCAGTCTTAACGTATTCCGACTTTGCGTTTTCCGTTTCCACGTCTTCCTGTCTTCCGTCTTCGCATCTTCTGGCTTTCGTCTTCGCGTTTTTCGAGTTGGCATCTTCCATCTTCGCGTCATGCGCTTTCGCGTCTTCCAGTTTTCAGTCTTAACGTCTTCCGTCTTCTTGTTTTCACGAATACTTGTCTTCCGGCCTCTTTCGTCTTTTTGTCTTTTTGTCTTCGCGTCTTGGAGTTTTTGCGTCTTCACGTCTTCGCGTCTTCGCATCTTTGCGTTTTCCATCTTCGAATTTTCCGTCTTCACGCCTTCCATCTCCCATTTTCTGTTTTCGTCCATAAAATTATTCATTACAATGGTGTTGACTTTTTGGAATTATTCCCCACACGATTTTCGGTATAATCTTCAGGCGTTTTCGTTCTGTTTACGATTACTGACATCTTGATTGTATGTTGTACTCATAAACCTATGTATCGTATTCAGAAGACGAGGCCTAGCTGTCGGATAAAGTGTATTGTACTTCGTTCTTTGAAATAACTTCTCTAACTAGACCAATGCGATGTTTGTTTTCATCAAAGTGGTAGTTCATTGATTAATGTATCGAATGGGTCTTCCTTAGGTTTTTTTTTATAATTTGAATATGAGAATAAAAACACTAAACAAATTAACGAACTATCATTCACGGGGAGTTTACTTCACCCTGCCAAACGAATACTGGGAAATATTCTCAATGTTTCGAAGCATTTCATGGTCAGAACCCGCCGAATTCGAAACACGATCACATTTCAGTAGATTGGAGTCTTCTTTTCGCGAAAATGTGCCGCTCTCCCCGTATTGATTATTACGGTCATTCGAACGGCTTTAACCAAAGCCATGAACGTCATGCCAAATGAGTTTTGGGTCCTGACTCATTTGGTTAACGTAATTCACTAACCTGATTTCTGAATTTCATGTTGTACCCAAACAATAACCGGAACATGGTGGGGTGCCCATCCAGGAGACCTCATTCAGTTATACAAAACAACGATATTATCAGTGTTAGAATATGGCAGTTTTTGCTTCCGATCAGCTGCCAGGATTCATATTCTCAAGCTGGAGAGAATACAATATCGTTGCCTGCGTATAGCCTTGGGGTGTTTGCATTCGACACATACGATGAGTCTCGAAGTTTTGGCAGGAGTACCCCCGCTTACTCTTCGGTTCACAGAATTATCCTGCAGATTTCTCATCCGTTGCAAGATCATGAATCCATTGGTGATTGATAACTTCGAAAATCTACTCCAACTGATTCCTCAGTCAAGTTTTATGTCTTTATACCATGAGTACCTTACCCACGACGTGCACCCTTCACCAGGCATCTCCAACCAAGTTTGCTTCCCATACTTTTGCAATTCCTCTGTCATTTTTGATCTGTCCATGCGACAAAAAATCCATGGAATCCCAGATCATCTACGCTCCGATTATATTCCGCCGATATTTTCGGCAGAATATGGGAAAGTTGGATCTGATAAAATGTTCTTTACTGACGGTTCATACATAAACGGGTCCACTGGCTTCGGCATCTTCAATGAAAATTCCAGTGCCTCTTTCAAACTCAAAGATCCTTGTTCCGTGTATGTCGCTGAACTGGGTGCGATATACTACGCACTGGGGATCATTGAAACATTGCCCATCGACCACTATTTTATTTTTTCAGACAGTCTCAGCTCAATAGAGGCAATCAGCTCAATGAAAGTTGATAAACGCTCATCTTATTTCCTAACAAGAATAAGACAACTATTGAGTGTTTTGGTCGAAAAATTATTCAAGATTACCTTAGCATGGGTTCCCTCTCATTGCTCGATTCCGGGGAATGAGAAAGCGGACTCGCTAGCTAAGGTGGGCGCTTTAGAAGGCACACTTTTTGAAAGGCAAATTGCTTATAATGAATTTTTCCACATTCCTCGTCAGTACACGCTCGTAAGTTGGCAGCGCATGTGGAGTGGAGATGAGTTCGGTCGTTGGTTACACACGATTATCCCTAAGGTCTCGACGAGTGCATGGTTCAAGGGATTGAATGTAGGTCGTGATTTCATTCGCGTGATATCTCGGCTTATGTCCAATCACTACAACCTAAACGCGCATATCTATCGCATTGGGCTCGCAACAATCTTTGTGATTGTGGCGATGGCTACCACGACATCGAGCATGTTGTCTGGTCGTGTATCCGGTTCCATGCTGCTCGCTCTCAGCTCTCTAGAGCACTGAGAGCACAAGGCAGACAATCGGAGATCCCCGTCCGGGATATCTTAGGTAGCCGTGATCCTGATCTTCTGTTTCATCTATACCTGTTCCTCAGGAACGCCGATGTCAACGTTTAGTGATGTTTCCTTCGTTGTGTCCCCGTTTTATATCCCTCCTATCCGATCGATAAACTTATACTTAGTCGCGGCAATACATACACACACTCTTTACAGATACACGGGCCAAAGGTTGTGCAGTCCACTGATGATTCAACAAGAGCCAAAGGTTGTACCGCTCATGACAACTCTACATGAACTGATGATTGCACCGGTTAGTGACCATTCTATCCTATCCTATCTATCCTCGAGTCGAGAAAGACGCACCACGCTAGATATGAGGTACAGACTAGGGGGGCGTTGCTGATCAAGGGTCAGCTGCATCCCAATAGGAAGTATCCCGAGTCGGGCACACGTACAGAGCATTGGAGACAGCAACATCCGAATTACGAAAACACTTGTAATACTAACCTCGAGCCAACCGCGAGTAATCGGTTACATATTACTAACATAGATAATAAGAAAAATTGTCAAAGTATTGAACTCCCGGCCCCGTGAGGCTAACGCCATATGAGCCTTGATAAAAATATATATTTTGGAAAAAAAAATGTTGTACCCATAAAACCACGTTTTGTCCTTAGCGTTCATGGGTCGTAATTAAGCCTTCGAAAAAATGTTTTTTTCAATGTCAACGCAAATTTTTGGCTAGAATTCGGGTCTTTTGACACACATTTTGGGTCAAAATTTACATATTCCATTACATCTTGAGAATGGTGAGGAGATCGATTTACGGTAGAAATCCTAATCTCTCTCCATCCACATTTCACAAAATTGCAACAAGAAACATCGTTACAACACTATATGTGCTATTAATAACACAATTTCGGAAGTTTCCGTTGTCCGATCCAACTGTGAATAGTGGAATACACGAAAAAGGCGACATGAAAATATATCGATACGATAAACATTAAATTCGGCATAGTTGTTACAGAAAATGCAAATTGACCTTAATAAAATATATAACAAATTCGAGAAAAATTTAGAATAGAAATTGTTGACGTAAAAAAGTGTCTTTCAGTAAGGCTGCCTTATAAAAAAACAGGTAACGTGTTCATGAAATAAAGTTAACGTTAATAGCTATTTTCGTTACGAACGAATTCTGATGATTTGCACATTAATTGAATCGGGAATTCTCAATGATTTGTTTGAATGTTATACATTGCGGTTCCCTAACCCGCAGATGGTTTAAATTAACGAAAATTTGAAGCATTCTCATGTCCCCATACATTTGTGTGTGTGCGCTCACCTACCTGTGCCGTCAATAACGGGCAGCTAATGCATTCGTTCATACTCGTTTCCAACCATTTTGATATGGATAAGCCAACAGCAATTCGAAACCACAATCTTAATCCAACTAGTAGGCGGATAAGATTAATTCCTAATTACCCAAATTATATCCAGTAAGCTATTCTTTTTTGGGAAATTATACATGCAAAAAAAAATGGATTTTGTTTTCGTAATTATTGATTGTATTGGTTTTTCATTGTTTACTTGATTTTGGATTTTGTTTTTTTTATTTTTTTCTTGAAGGCTGAGATTGTTTTACATAACATATTTCAAAATCTGAGATGTGACTTTTTTCCTTTTTAAGTAATTTTCCAAAGTTATCAAATTTATCAAAAAAATCAAATTTTTCCCCTTTTTCCAAAAATATATATTTTGAAATAATAAGTCTTAAACTACTTGTCCGATTCAGATGAGCGACATATCAAATTGAAAGCAATGAGCTACTCTTCTTCGGAAAAAAATCACATTGGTGAAAAAATTGATTTTGTTTTATATAATTATATAATTATTGATTGTGTTTGCTTTTTTTTATAGTTCACATGGTTAAAGATAGAGAGCGCCATTTTAAAATATTCTGTCTTGAACGCTGAGATTTTTTACATAACATATTCGAAAAAGAAATGTACTTTCTTCATTTTAGAGTTATAATTTTCCAAAGTTATCTTGTTTTCACTCTTCGTTCAATATTCTTATGTTAAGTCGCATAAGTCTATGTGACTAGAATCCATTTTTTTCGTGAGTGTAATATACACATACCTCGATACAAGAGTGTAAGGAATAGCAGATATTTCAAAACAGTGGTGCAATTTTGTTCGATGGAAGCAGCGCAACGATTGTTATGTCGCTGCATGTCCGAATTATGGCATGGAGATGAATTGAATAATCTTTTCTCAATCATTTGCATTTTAGTTGCGCTGAAATATTGCGAATCATATTTCTGTTCCATGCTTTTTCTGAAGAGAAGACTATAACATTTCCCTCCATCCTAGTAGCGAATTCGTTTTTGAAACTGGGTTAGTTCCAAACTGACTGCAAATAAAAAAAAAGTTTTCGAGTTTACGAATGAGGTGGCTTGTTGGTGTGCGTTATTAAGTCTGATTTGTTTGTATGTGCGATGACAAATGTACAGTTTCGACGTCTGGGGCGATATTAGTGCTTGGGAGGTAAATTATTGTCTATCAGATCAGATGGTGCAGTGCAGTGTAAAATTATAATAGTTTGAATGAAAATTTCTACTTCATGTCTACATATCACATCACATAGACTACATGCTCGATACGCAAAAATAAATTTTAATTCATCATTTTTATTTTAAAAGCATGGCACCTGAAAATCCATAATTATTTTCGCCTCACAATGAAAGCACACAAAGCATGATGCCGTCTACGCGATTATACTCTTCAAAATCAGAATCCGAATTTGATTACGATTCCAATAACAAAAAAGCAAAAGCAGCATGTTTTCCATTTTCATAGTGTTTATTTTTAGACTTTCCAAAACAATACTCGGAACTTGACAGTTCAGTATAGTTGTATTGGTGAACCCGAGTGCAAACCAGTGAAAAATCTCAGTGCGAACCCAACAGCTTTCGGATTGAACCTAGTGCGAAACTAGGTTGCAACTGAGTGAATCAAAAAACGTTTTGGCAGCAGTTAGGTTAAACTGAACAAAAACGAACTCGCTATAAGAAAATATCGAAAGGGATAATTGAATTGAAGACGAATTCAATGCATTAAGCTCGTAGCCTGGTGTTCACACGAAAATAAAATCATAGAATGATTCTTTCGAATGGCCAAAGCGAGAATAACGTGGCTCCTTCACATTGTAGTGAGTCAGCGTGGACATTCCAATTTGCTATTTTACTGTGTTTAAATGTGTTAGTCGACTCGCCATGAGTTTTTCCAACGAATTGTATCAATTATTAAGGACAGGTAGAATAGTCGTCGCACCGTACCTACTGTAAACTGAATTAAATACGAACTGAAAAAGAAAGTACCTGAAATGGACTCCAGACATGCTCACGTTCGTTTCGATGTAAGAAATGTCAGTCCGTAAGATATCAGGGTATCCTCAGTACAACATGTTGTTGTTTCCTGAAATGGCGATCCTTCTAGACCCGACGGTCGGTGCGGACGGTCTGCTGCTGCTGTTTGGGCCGGAATTTAACTTAATATATAGGGGACAGGGGTGTGTGCAAAGAAAAGCCGAAATACCGGTCGGTCGGGGACCCCAACCATTAACGGTAGGTAATAAATTGCAACATCTTCCCTTTTTTGGGAGCACTTCTGACTAACTGCGGAAAGAAACCATTCACCTGCTTTAATTTAATTAAATCCTGATATCTGATAGCATCAGCACCCAGTGCGAATCAAGAGAGCCCGGCCCCAATGGAACAGACAGAGCGAGGGTAAAAAGCAGCACACGCGACGACTTGTGGACTGCTTTCGGAGTGCCATTTTCCACTCATTATTCTTTCATTTCCATTCCTATGACAAATCGCTTTGTCTTCTTCCTTCTCACGTGCTATTTTTAACGACAGATTCCTAGCATTTACCTTCTCACGCTTGTGATCAAAGCTGTTGCTGCTGCCTCGGAAGGTGGCTTCCTCAAGGGGCGAATATTGCGAACAGGTTCAATCGGAATTCGTGCGGCCCACAATCGATCCGATGCTATGATACACATTTGTGCTCCACTTGAAGCTCGATGTGTAATTCCTCCGAATGAGGAGGGGACCAACGCAAAACAAGAAACCCGAACAGATTGGAATATTTGTCTCGCGCATAAATCATCATTTGGAATGCTAATAAATCGGAAAAGTATTGAATCTGTTGGAATAATTTGACGCCACTCTCTCCAACACGAAGGAATGATTGGGCTAAAATTTCTGTGTCGTATTCGCATGCGTGATTTTACCATATCAAATTATCACTTCCAGCAACTCATCGGACGTCTTTTTTTTTGCTGTCCAAAGGGCAGAACTAATATTTCACTCGAGAAAAAAAAACATAAGTCCAGCAAATATCCACTTTGTTCTCGGCGTAGGAACTGTCAACTACACATTTCCTCAAATTCTCCGCGATGAACTGTTGTTCGTTGTTTTCGGAAGCCGATGGTGGTGGTCCTCACTCTCCGCCCTACCCAAGACGAATTGGCCAACAAAAACAAATAATTGCCTGACAAAACATTAGCCTGGCAGTCATAACAAAAAATATTAACATTTATTTCCTGGCCGGGGCGAGCCATCCAGCGAAACGGTGGCGCAGCGACAATTTTCTCCTCGAGTTCTTTTATAGTCTTCGTCATTCACGCTTGCAGCGCTTGTAGAAAGAATACTCGTAAACATAAATTTAATTACCAATTTTTGATTTCTGAAACACGCGGGCGGTTACACGGGTTGGATAGAGTTTGGAATCGGGACAGCGCGAAGGGTTTTTTGGTGATCGCTTTGACGAATAATTTATTTGTAAGCTGTTATGAAAGAAAAGTACGCAGAATCGACCATCCGCTGTCCGAATTCTTAAGTTTTTCTTTTCAGACAGAGCATTGTTTCGTTTTCATAATTTTTATGGACGTTTTTCTTCTAAAAATAGTTGTCCCAGTTGAATAACTGTGGATGTCCTTCAATCTACAAACCACAGTAGTTTTTGTCTGCGGTCTGTATTTGCCTTCGGACCTAGTTGAAGATATTGAGTTAAGGAGCCAAGAAATGGATTATCTCTCTTGGATCATATTCAAGATGAATGCAAATTATGCCTCTCCCGTTATTGGTGATTTCAATCTGTATTCACTCAAACAGAATTTGAACGACGCCGGATTTTTCCAATCTCGATCAGGTTTGGTTAAACATCAACATCATTACGGCTGCCCTCCTGGATAACTATGGTACTGCAAGTCTCCTGCTACTAAATATTTTGTCCTATGTGAATCATATATTGCTCAATATATGTTCTTTCAATCGGAAGCAAACTTCCAACTACTCGATTTTAACGACCCGAGTTACTAGTAAACGTGCCGCAATCGACCAGTTGGTACCCAAAAAAAACACCACTTTTATCAAGCACTCTAGTTATCACAATCCTCACTATTACCTTCAAGATAGGGTTAAAATTAATTCTAAAAACTAATTATCAACAATCGAAACATTGCGGTGCTTAGCTTTGTTATCTCTATTTTTTTTTTGAATTAAACGAGCAAGACTACATTGACCACATTATTTAAGTTATATTCCCGAGGAATAACATCTCGTGAGGAGAGTAGCAATCTCCACAATTTCAACGACTCGAACCTGACCACGTAGAATTTTCGAAGCGGCTTCCATCGAGTATAACTTTTTTGACATAAAATCAATCGTGACGAACTTTTCAGCATTAAAAGAGAAAACATTTCAGAACGAATCGCTGTCAAAACATTTCAAATCCGTCCACTAGGAGCGTTGCAGTAGAGTAAACAGTGCGTCATGATACTAAATTACTCGAGCTTTATCAGACCGAAATGGAGAGGTTCAGGACCAACTTCCCCTATACAATGGCATATATGATGATACTAGCTGACCCGGCAAACTTCGTCTCGCCCAAAATTTGATTTTTCTTATCAATACCCGCAAACATTCACATTTTTTACTAAGCGCAAGTTCATGGGTCTAATCGCAGAACTGTTCATTGATTGATCTTCTAATCGACCCCGTTGAATTTACCTTTTACTATAAAATCCCTAGTACTTCTACCAAAACTCATCATTATAATATCAGATTATTTTCAGACACACTTCTCGTTTAAGAATTTTCAACCTCTTGCAAATGACATGTTTCTCCGTTACATGGAATAAATGTTTAATACATAAAATATGATAGAATAAAGACAGCCCTAAATCGGAAAATTCCTTCCTCGAGTTTTGTACTTATCAACACATTCGGCAATCCATTTTTATTGGTATAGACAGAAGAAGATAAAAATATTTCGTTAGCGCAAACATCAAATGGACTAACAACGCTTGTCACTATGTAATTGTAGAACATATGGAAATAATGCAGCAATATGTTTAGTTGAGCGACTTTTAATTGCTTTGCTATGACTGGCTTCGTAATTATATTGATGTGTAAAAATGTATTGCATGATGTATCAATAGAAATTTGTATGGGCCTGAAAAAGCTCGATGGTTTGCGTGGCGATTTTAAGATAATTGTCTTGTAGCTTTAAAAACCCCAATTTAAAAACCAAGCTTTAAAGTGAAATATCAGTCTCTAGATAGAGAGGCTGTTAATTGATCACACTTTTCAGTTCATACGTCTTTAGACTTGAAATATGCCAGTTTAAGGAAAACTAAAACTCTATATCAATGATTCGAGGAAGGCAATCTGGAAAACACCGAGAAAAGCTGTTGACTGGACGTCGTCCCGCCAGGGTTGCGGTCTGAACAAATGTATGGAACATTACAAGCTCTGAGTTGCAACGCTATTTTGATAAATTGAAATTTGAAATGGAACAAATTTCTCTGACAGATTGTCAGTGAACGTCAAAATCGAATAGACCCACGAACTCCGGTCCGCATGGGGCAATTGCGTCGATCGTTCTACAGACAATGTGGATAGCAAAAAAAATGACAAGTTAAGTTCCTCCCGATTTCAATTTATCGAGTATAAACAAGCTGTTAGCGATTTCAAAGCAATCACAATTCATCAGTCATCCTACTAGCAAACAGATGGCAGCGAGGTTTTCCGAATGGCCTTTATCAAGGCCGAGAGTTTGGTTTAGTTTTCCAAATTTGTCTTTTTGAATGAACTGAGAAATTTTAAAGCATATATTATTCAAACTATGATCACCATTATTGAAGTCACAGTTGTCTTAAGGCAGTATTCTAGTCTAGAAATTTGAAAAAAACATTTTTTCCTTCATATTACTGATGTTGCATTCAAGAATCTACCCTAGAAAAAACTTTTCGATAATCCCATTATTTACCGAGCTATAGCCATTTTAGTGATACGGTATCTAATTTTGTACGGCTATAATAATTAACTTTAAACGCGTTTTTCTCGAAACTAGTTCTTTTCAAACTGGCGTACACGATATCTCAAGTTCCACGAAACCGATTTATGTCGAACTAGCTAACCCGGCAAACTTCGTCCCGCCCATTTACTTGATTAATTCTCGAGTAATGCAGAAATTTGTGTTTTATTTGTATGGCAGCCACCCCTAAGAGAGGGGGGGTGGGGTATCTAACCACCATAGAAACATTCATTGCACCCTAAAGTTTCCATATGCCTAATTTGGTTTAATTTGCTTGATTAATTCTCGAGTAATGCAAAAATTTGTGTTTCATTTGTACGGCAGCCCCCTCAAAGAGAGGGGGAAGGAGTATCTTAACACCATAGAAATATTTATTGCATCCTAAAACCTTCACATGCCAAATTTGGTTTCATTTGCTTGATTAATTCTCGAGTAATGCAGAAATTTGTGTTTCATTTGTATGGCAGCCCCCCCTTTGAGTGGGGGAAGGACTGTCTAACCATCATAGAAACATTTATTGCACCCTAAAACTTTCACATGCCAACTTTGGTTTCGTTTGATTGATTAATTTCCGAGTAATGCAAAAAATTGTGTTTCATTTGTATGGCAGCCCCCTCTAAGAGAGGGGGAAGGAGTATCTTATCACCATAGAAACATTTATTGCATCCTAAAACCTCCACATGCCAAATTTGGTTTCATTTGCTTGATTAATTCTCGAGTAATGCAGAAATTTGTGTTTCATTTCTATGGCAGCCCCCCCTTTGAGTGGGAGAAGGACTGTCTAACCATCATAGAAACATTTATTGCACCCTAAAACTTTCACATGCCAACTTTGGTTTCGTTTGCTTGGTTAATTTCCGAGTAATGCAGAAATTTGTGTTTCATTTGTATGGCAGCCCCCCCTTAGAGAGGGGGGAGGGGTCTCAAAATATCACGAAAACCTTCCCCGGCCCCAAAAACCCCTACATACCAATTTTCATGTCGATCGGTTCAGTAGTTTCCGAGTCTATAAGAGTCAGACAGACAGACATCACTCCATTTTTATATATATAGATAGATAGATAGATTTATATAAATTCAATCTGGATGCATCTATCTATCGTATGAACCAATAAAAAATTATAGTTTTTTTTTAAATTTTACCATATTAAAAAAATCAGGAAACACGTCCAAGGTTCATGCGATAGCGGCATTTCTACTGATTCAGAACCTATTCGATTTCTCTGTTTCAGATTACTAGAAGTGCTAGTATCGTGTATGCCATGGCATACTTTTTTTTTAACCCTCTCACTTTATTAGCATATAACTATTGTAAATTGTATTGTAAAAACTATTGTAAATACTGGTTATTTGAAATTCTGCTCAAATTGGCGTTTTGACCCCTCATTCAGTAAAAGCATTCGTTAATCGGCCCTTGTCATTGCTACCACATATCTGTACTAAGGACCATGATTCTTCAATTTCTATATTGTTTGCTTCTCGCCATCTGTAATTACGTAGCTCTTCGTTAACAATTCGGTCGTAATTTGTACACCATCTTTTTTTTTTGACGTAGGATTACGTAATTCGGGAACATATTGGGGTACAAATTGATAATCGAAAATCGAGCACGTCGTGAAAATTGTCCTACTTCAAATGCTTATTGCACAGTCATTTCTTATTGGATTTATGAAATTTTTTGCGTCAATCGATTTCGGTACTCCATAACGATTTTTTATATTGAGGCAAATAATAAATGTCATGAAATTAATTATCGAACAATTGTAAAATCTCAACCCCTATCCTAACGGAAATACCCACTTCTGATTAGTCGAAATTGATGACACATGCGGCGGGTCCCTAACAGAGACCAAGCTGCGTGGGGGATATCGGCATTGCAAATACATGAAAGTAGGGGGAACTTTTGTTCCTACCGAAATGTGTTCCCTAACAAAGACATCAACACTAAGCTTCTTCTTGAATGGCGTTAACGTTCCCTGTGGAACTTTTGCCGTCTCAACGTATGCATTAACTAGCGTCATTTATTAATACTTAAGGCTGATTTAGACGATGCCAGTCAGCGCTCTAGTTGAAGTATCCAGTGAACAGAGAACAGACACTCTGTTCAAGTTACTTGTACCAGTATCGAACAAGTAATTGGCCTCTAACTCGAACAGAGTGTCTGTTCTCTATTCACTGGATACTTCAACTAGCGCGCTGACTGGCATCGTCTAAATCAGCCTTTAGTTGAAATTTCTTAAGCCAAATAACCCGCCTTGAATGTATTCCGAAGGGCAAGCTCTAGAATACGCGCGGCCACAGTGCAAGTGGAAGGAAATCAAAACCAAGCTGCCTGAGGGAAATCGGCATTGCGAATACTTGAAAGTAGAGGGAACTTTTGTTCCTACCGAAATGTGTTCCCTAACACAGACATCAAAACTAAGCTGCCTGGGGGAAATCGGCATTGCAAATATATGCAAGCCGGGAGCATTTTTATATTGCAAGTAAGGTGAGTGATACGATTGATTCTAGCAAATAAAATTTAAATTTGGAACTTTAATGTTGGTTGCTTCGTGAAATTTCATATCAATGACCGATCGTTTATTGTGACAAATTTAGCACAAGTGTAAGTATAAAATTGTATATGATAGCGGTTATGTTAAAATGAATCAAAATCTGAAACGATTTATTTCAATTTTCGTAAATAAAAACCAATGTGTGTTCCAGTTTGAGAACGGATCGTTCGATTCACGCTGTCTGTTTTGTTGTGTTCATTTTCACCCAAGCAAAGTTTATACGGCGAGAAAAATTGGAAAAGTGAAGAAATATTAGAAAAAGTGAATTCCCATATGTAGAGCATATTAGTTGTTGTTAGTCCAATTCAAATTCGCTCAGAAAGAAAAATTATAAATGAAAATCACCTTTTACATTCCAAATATGATTCCTCTATATTAAAGTAACATGCTTTTACTGATGAGAAAAATTGATAATTGTGTTCGGTATTGGTAGTTATATTATATTACATTGGTGAGTCAGATTTTCGTCAAAAGTGGTAGTTTCGTTCTTTATCGAAAATTATTAAACCCTTTTTCATTGTTTTGTTAGGGTGACCATTTCCATTTTTGGGTGGTCCGAAAAATCCTTTTTTCGCATTTTTGCCAAAACTTTCAAAAATTCATAACTTTTGAACTTCTGGACCGATTCAGATGATCGACATATCAAATTAAAGTTAATTAGCTGGTCTTTTTTGAAATATTTTTTATATTTTTCCTGGAAAGCTGAGTATTTTTCACATAACATATCTCGAAACCAGGGAGGCGTTTATTTTCGTTTTTGAGTTATGATTTTTCAAAGTTAACCGATGGTCCAAAAAATCAGGTTTTTCCCATTTTTTCCAATACAAAAAATCATAACTTTTTATCTACGGGACCGATTCAGATGATCGACATATCAAATTAAAACAAATGAGCTAGTCTTGTTTGGAGAAATATTACATTCTGAATAAAATTGGATTTTGTTTTCGTAATTATCGAATATATTGGTTTTTTTATAGCTTAAATCGTCTCGGGACCAAGGGCGCCATATTTTTTATATTTTTTCCTGAAAGCTGAGGTTTTTTCATATAATACATCCGAATACCAGAGAGGTGTTATTTTTCGTTTTTAAGTTATGATTTTTCAAAGTTAACATGTTTTCAGTTTTCATGCAATATTTCTATGTAATGTATGTGGCTATAATCCAATTCATTGGCAAATATGCTTTTTTTGCAAAAAAGGTTAGCTAGTAGGCTTTAATTTGACATGCCGATCATCTGAATCGCTCCAGTAGTTCAAAAGTAATACATTTTTGACAAAAGTCAGTTTTGGGTAAAAAGGGAAACATTATTTTTTGGACATTGAAAAATCATTACTAAAAAACGAAAACAAACGCCTCCCTGATTTCGAGATATGTTATGTGAAAAATCCTCAGCTTTCCATGAAAAATACCAAACTAAAACCTGGCATTTTTGCGAGCGTAGCACTTTTCCAAGAATGACTAGCTAATTAGCTTTTGTTTGATATGTCGACCGTCTAAATCGGTCCAGTAGTTCACATGTTATGAATTTTTGAAGAATGTCATTTTCGGAAAAAGGGGAAAAAGACGATATTTGGGATCACCCTAAAATGAAAATAGGCACCCTAACAAAAAATTTAAAAAAATATTGGTCTAATGTTTTGCCATAAAGAACAAAACTACCACTTTTCACGGAAATCTGAGAACCACTATATCGGTTTGCCATGGAATGGCTGTATAAGAACAGCGAGCGAAACAAGATACACATTGCAAATAAGCACGCATTAAAGCTTTTCGCTTACTTTGTCACACCCACGGTGCAGACCGAAAAGGATACAGATTCACGTTTATGATCTTCTTTTTACTCTTGGAAAATGCTTTCCAACTTCATTTTATATTGTGGCTATGTGGCTAGCGTGGTCGTGTGTGTCTATGAATAGAGAAGAAATAATAATTGTTGTGACCTCCGAAAAATAGTGGTCTTTCCAATTCCCGACGCGTATTAGATTCCCGGGGTGATTAAATCGCGCTCTCCCTTTATTTGTTGCGTGGACTTTGATATAAAGCAGCTCCAAAGCTTCTTTCTATTGGAGCTTAATTATTGCACGCGATCACACTAATTATAGTACAACATTTAAAACTTTATTACTCGTTACATTTACACAAACTCTTTATTAGACGATTAGCACTACATTTATACTACTAAAAACTATGTCTTATTCTACTATTCAAAATGATGGCCGGCCGTGCGTCAATTGTTAGTTGGACATTCAAATACTGAGAGACGGTATCATGGATGCCGCGCCTTTTTATATTGTAACAATGTTACGACAGTAGAGTAATTTCGTACTGCTCGAAATGATCGGCACCTATCGGAAAATAGTGCAGTCGTGTATTCGCTACAGTGGAGCTTTTCGACTACGACTACCGTGAAGCTTTTTAGACTACCTACTACATTACTGCTATGACTACTATAGTCTTTTTCGTATCATACATAGCCGGCCACCTAAATTTGACAGCTCAAATTTACAAAAACAAAAGGCATGACATGCACGGAGCAACAATTTCACCGAGGAATGCAATTTTTGATCAAAATTACTAACTAATCTTCTCCCTTTTTAGCTATTTGTGTTCCTAGAGTGTCGTTCGGTTCGTTGTCATAAGGAAGTGGAAAAAATCGCGAAATAGGACGCTTGTAGGTTCCACTGGCAGTTCTCAATGTCGCGACTCGTACCACTCCGTCTGCTCCGGGATGAATTTGTTCGATGCGTGCAAGTGGCCAAGAAACGGATGATTTTCCGTCTTCCTGGACTAGGACCGTTTGTCCGACTCGGATATCCATCGAAAGTGAGGATTTCTCCCGCTGGTGGTTCAATTCGGTCAGATATTCCCTCCTCCATCGGTCCCAGTGTTGTTGGATGAGTTTCTGCAGCTGCTGATAGTGATTGAGTCGGTTGGTTGGTACGTGGGTGTAGTCCGGATCCGGCAGGCTGATAAGCGGCGACCCGATGAGAAAGTGCCCGGGAGTGAGGACATCCAGCTCTGTTGGATCGCTTGATAGGGACGTCAGAGGTCGGCTGTTCATATTCGCTTCAATCTGGGCCAGCACAGTCGCATATTCTTCAAAGGAAAGCTGGGTGTTGCCGAGTGTTTTCACCAGAGATGTCTTCGCAGATTTTACAGCAGCCTCCCATAGGCCACCAAAGGACGGTGCTCTCGGCGGTATAAAGTGCCACTGGATCCGATGTTTGCTGCATTCGCTGACAATTGCTTCCCGGGTGCGTTTATTTTTGAAGAGACGGTACAGTTCGGCGAGTGTGTTGTTTGCCCCTTGGAAATTCGTACCGTTGTCCGAGTGAATCTCAGTTGGCATTCCGTGATGAGCGATGAAGCGACGTAGAGCTGCGATGAAGGCTTCCGTGGACAGATCACAGACCAGTTCGAGATGTACAGCCTTGGATGCAAAGCAGACAAACACGGCGATGTATGCCTTTCGTGGTGCTGCTCGTCGGTGCGCTGGTTTCGTGTACACGGGTCCACAGTAGTCCACTCCGACCACAGTGAAGGCTCTGCAAGGTGCTGTACGAGGCTGCGGTAGTTGACCAACGGGTTGCGTGACAGGGACAGGGTTTTGGCGGAAGCATTGCGGACACTTGCGACACACAAGATTGACGATGGCTTTACCGTTCACCGGCCAGAATTCTTGCCTCATCGTGGCTAAAGTCATGCGAGGACCAGAGTGCATGCAGAGTTCGTGATAGTGTTTGGTGATAAGGCGTGTGAGTGGGTGTATTTTAGGTAGGATCATAGGGTGCTTGGTCTGATAGTTCTCTGAAGAGTGTTCAAGTCTGCCACCGAGTCGGATGATACCTTTTTCGTCGAGGAATGGACCAAGTAACCTCAACGATGATTTGTTGGAAACGGATCGAGTTTTAACGAGCTCCTTAAACTCTCCAGTGAACATCTCCTGCTGTGCAATTTTCGTAAGCGTTTCTTTGGCGTGCTCTAGCTCCCCGACTGATGCGAGTTGGTGAGGATAGGGGTTAGGTTTGCGACGACAACGATTCAGAAAACGAAGAACTAAAGCGATGATCCGAACCAAACGCCAGAAGGATGAGTACCGGTAAAATAGGAAAGAATGCTCCTGTGGTTGATGTATCACAAGTACCGTTTTTCGCCGTTCTAGTAGATCTTCCGGTGGAGTACCAGTTATGTGTTTAGGCCAATATTCATCCGATTTCGCTAGCCAGGAAGGACCGTGTCGCCAGATGGTGTTTGATACGAATTCCTGGGGAAGCATTCCGCGAGAAACGTGGTCCGCCGGGTTTTCTGTTCCCTTCACGTGATTCCAGCTATGGCCGTGAGTTAGCTGTTGAATTTCAGACGTTCGGTTCCCAACAAACGTTTGCCAAGTATTGGGTGGTGCCTGTATCCAGTGGAGTGTGACCGTTGAGTCCGACCAGAACCAGCAAGGAATACCCTCCATCCGCAGCGCTGCTGAAACCTTGGCGTATAGTTTCGCCCCCAAAAGTGCAGCACAGAGCTCGAGCCGCGGCAGACTAAGCCGTTTGAGAGGGGCAACCCGTGATTTTGCCGCGACGAGCTCGGTTTTAATTTGACCTTCCTTGCCGGTTGAACGTGTGTAAAGGCAGGCACCATACCCAACTTCGGACGCATCGGTGAAGATGTGAAATTGTGTGGAGATCGAATCGGCCAGAAAGACGAACCGAGGAACCTTGTAGCCTTTCAGAAGGGTCAATTGGGCCGCGAATTCCTCCCATTTCCGGGCGATATCGTCAGATATAGGATCATCCCAGTCAAAAGTTGACAGCCAAAGTTGTTGCATCTTTATCTTGGCCCATGCCACAACCGGTGAGACCAATCCGAGTGGGTCGTAGAGTTTCGCAATTGCCGAGAAAATTTTGCGTTTTGTCCAAATGCCTTCGTTCGTAGATGGTTGTACTTCGATGCAAAGCTGGTCTGATCCGGTTTCCCACCCCACTCCTAGCGTTTTAATTTTCTGGTCCGCTTCGAAGTGCAGCATTGTTTCTCCTCCAAGCGCTCCGATGGGTAAGTTCTCCAGGACTTCTGGACAATTGGAGCTCCATTTACGCAGCTCGAGGCCCCCTTCGGCCAGTAGTGATTGGACTTCCTTCTGCAGTTTTATGGCTTCTTCTACTGTGTTTGCTCCAGAGAGAAAGTCATCCATGTAAAAATCTTCTTGCACGGTCCGTGCTGCAAGTTCGTACTTCTGAGCGGAATCCAAAGCCAGTTGCTTCAGCACACGTGTGGCGAGAAATGACGATGGGGACAAGCCGTACGTGACGGTTAGCAGCTCGTACACCTGAATTGGTTCTGATGGATCACATCGCCACAGGATTCGTTGAAGGGGAATGTCGTCGACGTGGATTAAGATTTGCCGGTACATTTTCGTGACATCAGCGACCAAAGCGATAAGATGTTTCCGGAAGCGGAGCATCAGATCCAAGAGTTCATCCTGAATCGTAGGGCCGGTGAGTAGAGCTTCGTTCAGCGAATGATTTGTGGACGTTTTCGCCGATCCATCGAAGACTACCCGTACCTTTGTGGTGGAACTAGATTCCTTAAATACCGGGTGGTGGGGAAGGTAGCAGACCGTTTTATCTTTATCCAAGCGAGAATCGTCTGCTTCACCGATGTATTTCATGTGGCCCAGCTTGATGTACTCCTTCATGAAATCCACGTACTGCGATCGTAGGTTTGGGTCTCGTTCCAATCGTTTCTCTGTCTGAAGAAATCGTCGCAGAGCCGTCTGCTTCGATTCGCCAACCATGCTGCTGAAGTTCATGCGTTTGGGATATCGCACGATATATCTGCCGGTGTCATCGCGTGTGAATGTGTTCACGAAGTGCGTCTCGCAGTCCTCCTCTTCCTGTGACCGTGGCGTTTTGATCGTCAACTCTTCAACCGTCCAGAATTTTTCGATTGCCTTGTCCAGAGATTCTACCTTGGCAACGTGACAGCTGACCCGTGTTGATTCATCCATGCGTTTTGCTTCGCCGGCTGCCACCCATCCGAACACCGTATTGACAAATACTGGAAGCGTATCGTCGACCTTGCGAATTTGCAACCGGCCACCATCGCGTACATGGAAATCGTAAAAGTACTGTGCACCCAATACCAAATCGATCGGACCAGAGATGTTGAATTCAGGATCGGCTAGAACCATATCGGGTGGAATTTTCCGTTGCGTTTGTGGAAGCGAGACAGATGGCTGGTCGTCGGTGACCTGCCCCAGAACCAGAAAGTCCAATGACGTCGAGAAATTCTGCACCCGAGAAGAAACTGTGGTGGAAACTTCGAAAGCCGTGCGGCTTCGTGATCGTCCTATTCCAGTTATTTCCACCTTCCTATCCCGCCGTGATAATTGAAGCAGCTTGCAGAGATTTTCCGACATCAGGTTGACTTGGGAACCAGAATCCAAAAGTGCCCTTGCGTGGTGGGCCCTTCCCCATACGTCCTTCACGTTTAGCAAAACCGTGAGTAGAAATGAGTGTGACCTTGGCTGCCCCATCGCCATGTTGGTTGAAACTGATGCTACCGAACTAGAAACCAATTGACCAGAGTTCGAAGCGCCGCCGGAAATTGATGGAGCAGAAGTGTTACCGTTGTCATTCACTGGAGTGGGGATAGGAGCAGAACTAGATCCAGAACCAGGGAAACCAGGATGCAGCAACGAATGGTGTTTTTTGGAGCACGTTTTGCATCGGAATTTAGATGGACAATCTCTCGCTAAATGATTCCGACCCAGGCAGTTGCTGCAGAGCCGCTTGGAGTTTGTAAGCTGCAGCCGTTTATCCACCGGAAGACTAGCGAAAGTTGGGCACCGAGTAATCCAATGCTTCTCACTGCAGGCGAAGCAGCTTGGGAGCGAGTTCTCAGTCGCCGAGTTAACTGAAACTTTAGTTGGACGGAATTTGCTACCACTGGATGACGACGAAGACGTGGAGAACATCTGCTGATCGACAGAGACAGCATCCAGCACCCGAGTTTGCCTTTTGAGGAATTCGACCAATGAAGCGTACGACGGTTCTCTATCCGGTGTGACATTTTCCTCCCAACGCTTCTGAATGACCTCGTCCAGCTTCGAGACCATTAGATGCACCAGCATCGCTCCCCATACATTCGTCTTCTCCCCTAGTTGATCCAGGATCTTCGTGTTACGTTCGAAACAGTCGATGAGTTCATGCAGGCCAGTCGCTGATTCCCTCCTGATTCTAGGATATTCGAACAAGGCGTTCAAATGACGTTTCTTGAGGAGGTATTTGTTGGAGAACCGATCAACCAGACTATCCCAAGCCACCCTGTAATTAGCCTCACTCATCGCATAAGAATCGATCATCTTCAAAGCATCGCCCTTCAGAGAAGCACGCAAATAATGGAACTTTTGTATGTCGGTTAGTTCCACCGAGGAGTCGATTAAAGCCACGTAAGTGTCGTGAAACGGAAGCCAATTTTGGAAATTGCCATCAAACTCTGGTAGGTTTAT
This sequence comes from Toxorhynchites rutilus septentrionalis, assembly GCF_029784135.1. NCBI lineage: Eukaryota > Metazoa > Arthropoda > Insecta > Diptera > Culicidae > Toxorhynchites > Toxorhynchites rutilus. The sequence goes on from NC_073746.1 coordinate 208,993,470, forward strand.
TTGAGGAAGTCGCACGGAAGCATGTACATGAGGGACGTTGTTTGTGTGTGTAGTCGCAGTATTTGGTGTCGCATGTTCTGTAGTTAATTTTCTCGCCAACCCTGCCCTTACCTCGAAATATTTATCCTCGAAATCGGCCCTCGACTGCTGGTAATCCAGTAAGCTTTCTTCGTTGTCCTCCATGCCTTCGATATCGCTCTGGAGATCCTCGAACTCCTGATATTTTTGATCGAGCTTCTCCAAACGAATCTTGACCGCTTGTTCATCGAATTCTTGTGTTGTTTTCAGGAAGTGGTCCATCCGTTCCACGAAGTTGATGACGCAGTCCCTGCTGCGTATCAAGGCCTTGTACTTCCTCGACGTTGACATGCTGCTGGCACCGGATAGAATTCACGAATAACAAGCAAGAACTGTGAAGCAAAGAAACCAGCAGAGTACTTCCCAGAAGAGAATATTGTTCGTTGGACAGGAACTCACCTGGTGAGCCTGTCAAATAGGCCTTGTATTAAATTAAAAAAGTTGTCTCTGCTTTTCCCTTCGTCGTCTGGTGTCCAAATTTGAATTTTGCACTCCCCAGTCAGCCCAGAAGCTCTCAAACACTCGATATCGTCTAACGTCCACCAAGCTGTATTAGAAGTGTCCTTACGAGTCCTCCATTAGTCCAATTAACGCGTAAGAACCGTTTCAGTATCCGGCCACCAAGAACTCCGTCGAAGTAGATTGAAATGAAGGACCAAGAAAACGACCAGGTAGAGATGAAAGCGGAATGTAAATAGTTGGACAGGTCCTCACCTTGAAGGCCTGTCTAATGAGCCTTGTATTATATTTCAATCTCTCCTTAATCCTGATTCCAAAATCCGTGATCGCAGCGCCCAGTGAATTCACATTGATCGTGATGGCGCCTCGTGATTGTGTAACGAGTGAAAATGGCGCCAATTCAATTGTCCAAAGACCCAATGGCGTCTCTGCGTCGGTACGTTTCCAAAGAACCACTATCCTGGTCACGGCACCAATGTTGTGACCTCCGAAAAATAGTGGTCTTTCCAATTCCCGACGCGTATTAGATTCCCGGGGTGATTAAATCGCGCTCTCCCTTTATTTGTTGCGTGGACTTTGATATAAAGCAGCTCCAAAGCTTCTTTCTATTGGAGCTTAATTATTGCACGCGATCACACTAATTATAGTACAACATTTAAAACTTTATTACTCGTTACATTTACACAAACTCTTTATTAGACGATTAGCACTACATTTATACTACTAAAAACTATGTCTTATTCTACTATTCAAAATGATGGCCGGCCGTGCGTCAATTGTTAGTTGGACATTCAAATACTGAGAGACGGTATCATGGATGCCGCGCCTTTTTATATTGTAACAATGTTACGACAGTAGAGTAATTTCGTACTGCTCGAAATGATCGGCACCTATCGGAAAATAGTGCAGTCGTGTATTCGCTACAGTGGAGCTTTTCGACTACGACTACCGTGAAGCTTTTTAGACTACCTACTACATTACTGCTATGACTACTATAGTCTTTTTCGTATCATACAATAATATTATTCGTTTTTTTCCTTTTTTGTAGAGCCAGTTGTTATGAGCCACCCTGTCCAATTGGTCATATCACAGTGAAAAATAACATTTCGAAAAGCCATTTTTATATTAAGAAAGATTCAGAGAATCGAACCGTTTTTTGGACGATTCCTCGTAAATGAAGTGAAAATTCTACGGTGGAAGCAGAGATTTGTCATCGTTGGAAATGAGAAAAAATGGATTCAATTTCGATGCAATACAATCGTAAAACAATTTACAATCAATTGTGAATTTCACTGTAATGAATAATAATGCATACATGATATAGTGATAAAAAATACTGATAGAAAGAATGTGTGCCTCGAATGTAGGAATAAATTTTCCCACAGAAGCAGCAATACGTCTGCCCCGGAAATACGCTTCATGAGTAAATTTCGCACGACTCCGAGTCGGAATGTCATATATTTTACTCCACAATATTATTTTTTACACATTTCGGAACATAACCGTGAGTTCTCCCTACATATAAACGGCCTACAAAAATGCACAAATTTCGTTTTAAAAAATGCGTTACGTGCCCGGCATTCGGAATTGCTCTTTGGCCGATAAGAGAGATGTAAAATTCCCCCGTCGCATTCGAGACATACAACAAAAGCAGTTCACCGCTCGCGTTATATATACACAATTTCGAAAAAGACGACCATCCGACCAACCGACCGACTGCTGGTACAAGTTGCCCTGGTGGATGATGAAACTTTTTTGCATCATGAATGCTCGAGTTTGCCTGCTGCTCCTGCTGGTGGTGGTGATGGTACGTGCCTCGGGAACCTGTCCGACTGAAATGCGGCTTCGACTTCGAGGGGAGAGAGATAAATTGTTTCCTTCAATTTATATTTGGGTACGCTTCGCTTCAGCCGAAAATGCCTATAATCGAGAAAACTGTTTCGCCGTGGAGTTGATTAATTATTTATCGCACGTTCCAACGGTGCCGTTTGGTTCCGCCGGATGTATCCCGGGAGGAGCGGGGGAAGCTGTGGCGGAAAATTGCGTGTAGCCGCAAAGACGACCTGGGGGATGAGGGAGGGAGCAATTCTCCGTTCGTCCGTTTGTTACCGTGTTAACAACCAAATGGAAAGTGACAACCACACAAATAAATATTCGGAATTGGTGCGGTTGTGCTTAGAACAAAAAACAACATAAAAATACTGTGATTTTACTATGAATGAGTATTTTATGCCAACTCATTATTCGAGGAAAAATAAGCATGTTTCGCTATCTATCCCAGCAGATTTGATTTTCATGAAGAATCCTTTTTCCACTGAGGCGACGACAGCAAAGAAGTAATTGCAGCGAAGAGCAATTTCATTACCTCTGAACCTGTGCTTGAGGAAGCCTTGCTTGCTGAGCAATTTATTTCGCTTGCTCTTCTCACAGTAAGCTGCTACATTTGCAGGCTAAGCCCAAGTTAATCCACTCTATCTTATCGCTGGCGCTATGGGAGGAGGACAACAGCGCCAAGACGACGACGTAACTGGATACAACTCATTAAATTTAAATTTTTATTATCTTAACAAGCCACCATCGTCGACTAGTCGGTGGGATCTATGCTTCCTGCGAGAGGGCAGGGTTAGATCGAGGCTGTTCATTAACCAGCATTGATTCATTATCGAAGTCCCAATTCTCGCCTGGTCGCGAGTGCACAGAGACATGATGTGATGCTGCTACTGCTGCTGAAGAATGCCTTTAAGATCCGAGAGTTGGGGGGGTGGCGGAAGATAATTGTTTCGCCAGCCGTAAACAAACAAAGGCTGCTAGTCCTGCAAAGCAAACCCCGAAACCTCTGAATAAGAGAGTATACAGATAGATTGCTTTTGTACTTTTGCTACCGTACCGTGTGGAGTGGGCAATGCTCCACGACGAGAAGATGTGGCTATTAGCCTATTTCGAATTTCGCAGAGTTGAAAGCGGAAGCGAGAGATGCTGATAGTGAAATGCGATGTGGCGCTACAGTACTCTACGAAGCCTCGAACGGCGACGAACAGAAAACAGTGGCTAATCTCTTGATTGGACTTACAGCCACTCTACGGGCACGTTTTTCAGATTTTGGGATTTTATCCGAATTGATCTTTGGCAATTTGGCAGCGCTTTAATGGACTCGGCTGGCCTGTTTTTATATTCGGAGAAGCGAGTTTTGGATCTAATGGTGATGGGAAATCGATTCAGGTAATTTTGCGTTATTTGCATCTTGTATTAATTAGCAATGTAAATCTAGTTCGTGAAAAGTTGTATTAGACCAAAAACTGACACCAATATTAGAAATAAATTCCCAAATTCCCTTACAGACGAATTTCGCGCAAACTCGACTGGTCATTGGCAGCAACATCTTAGATTGTAATGATACGTTTATGGTGTAAGGACATTGATCATTTGAGCAACTTTGCATACTTGAAATAATCTTGATAAGAATTGAACTACTTTTTGAAAAGAGCCAGATTGTTTTTCTTAATTTTTTACAAGAATTTATAACTCAAAAACTCTAATACCTGCGAAATTCCGGTTAAAGTATGAAACTTTTTTTAATAAGGGGTTTCAATAAGGGGTCTTCGTAGCCTGATTGGTTGCGTGTCCGCTGCTAAGCGAACGATCATGAGCTCATAACTCAGAGTCCCTCAACTGACGATCTTTGTGTGTTATTCTATTGTGTTATGTCCACGCAACAATCATCATGTGACGGTAATCCCAGTCCCTTACCGCTCACATTTTCAGTTTGCTGCATCGCTAATTGGCACTATTAATAACACAACAATGGAAGCTTCATATCAACACTGTGAACAGTCCAACTGTGAACATTCGAACAATAGGAATACTCTTATGTCTGAGCGGCTACTGTGTAATAGATGAAACAAATGTTTATCGATGGAAGATAAAACAGTGGATGGGTTATACCTATGATATAACCACAAGGTTGACGTAGGACTGCCGTTGGCTTAGTAATCATTTGTGTTTCTTCAATTAGCAACACTCACACCTCGGATGTTCCTCATTGGGTACGATATCGCCGTTACGCAGAGCTATCTTTTGTATGTATTGATTAAACTAGTGAATGAATGAAACAATTTACGAATTCAACTGCAAACAAATCCCAATTTAGGTCAATTCATGCAATATGGTAGTAGTTATCGCATCAAATAGTTATCAACATTTTGCCTAATCATCAAACGGTATGCGTAGAAGTTCAGTGGGCTGGCGACATGAAGGGATATCTTCCAATGCAGTCTGGAATAACCGAGCCAAAGCGTTGCAATTATACCCGCATTTGTAGACCGTTTTAGCAAATTAAATTCCGGAGTGTAAAAATGCATGGGGGTATAAAAGAACTGCCGACTTGCATGTATCTGCAATGCCGATTTTCCCAACTTCTTGGTTTCGGAATCTGTATTGGGGAAACACATTCCGGTTTGCAAAAATGCAAGCGAGCACAAAAGTTTTCCCCAGGCTCCATGGTTTTGAAGTATGTGTTAGGGAAACATCCATTCATTCCAGCGATCGTACCTCAGTCGTTGCGCAATCACAACTGAGTGGATTTCCGAGCGGCACTTGCTTATATCGATTGGTGTGATTTGAATAGCCTGTTTTGAAACCAATTTTAGGGCTATTGAAACAAGTTTTTGGATCATAAAGTAGCAAGAATATAACGCGTAGACATTTTATCCTTCGAATGAAGTGTTTATCATACCATTTCGTTCAGTTGTTTAGGAGCTATTATCGCTCAAAATCTCATTTCTCCGGCGTAACGCTTTCATTTTCGAAACTTTGAACTTACACCCCAGTATAGAAATGAAAGACGTAGTCTTACGTCAAAAATGTACACGAATCAATTCGGCTCTGTCACAGCTGAATTGCTAGATGAGCCTAATAAAATAATCTGATGGGATAAAAAAAGGATGAAATGTAGGAAATTGTCTCATAAAAAATACCAAAAAATGTTATTGAAAAAACCACACGGAATTTTTTTAGATTGAAATTCATTTTTCTCGAAAACGTATATATCAAAAAAAAAAATATTAATAGCCCTTACAACTTTCAACAAATCACCAATACATCGAGAGATGGGCGAGAATAGACACTCCTCCCCTTTTCTAAGGGAGGGGGGGTCCGTCTGCCAGGCCAATGACACACAAACTTCTGCATAATTCGAAAACTAATGAAGTAAATGGCACCAAATTTGGGATGTGAGGGTTTTTGGGTACGAGAAATGCTGCTATGACGATATGACACCCCTTCCTTCTCTGGAACGGAGAGGGGGTCCCATAAAACTATTACACATATTTTAACCAAGCATGACAATTGAAAATTTTCGCAAAACTATGAAGGAAATGGGAAAATTTGGAAAATTCAATTTCCATATGTTACATAATTACATAGTGACAAGCGTTGTTAGTCCATTTGATGTTTGCGCCAACGAAATTGATTTCTGTTCGAAAGTGGAAATGGATTTTAATGTGATAAAACGCACTCTCATATTTTCTTCTAACTATATAATTAAAAATGGATCGCCGAATGTGTTGATAAAAGCAAAACATGAAGAAGGAATTATCCGATTTAGTGCCGTCTTCATTTCTGTATCAAACATTTATTCCATGTAACGGAATACCATGTTATTTGCAAGTGGTTGAAAAATATTGAAAGAGAATTGTGTCTGAGAATAATCTGATATTATAATGATGAGTTTTGGTGGTCCTAGGAAATTTATATTAGAAGTAAATTGTAAATGGTCAATTAGAAGATGAATCAATGAACAGTTCAGCGATTGGGCCCATGATCGTAAGTAAGAAAACGTGACTGTTTGTAGGTATTGATAACGAAAAAAATTTTGGGCAGGACGAAATTTACCGGGTTAGTTAGTCTATATAAATAAAAATGAAAGGCCAAAAGTGTTGGTAAGCGGAAAACCCGAGGAAGGAATGGTCCGATTTGAGCCGTCTTTATTTTGTTCTATTCATCTCTTCTCGTAGATCAATATAGCGGAGAAAAATCGGAACATTTTCGGAAAACTCAGAAGGGTAGTCGGAAAATTGAATTCCCATATGTTCTACAATTACATAGTTCATTCGATGGTTGCTCTAACGAAATTGATCTTCGTTCGAAAGTGGAAAAGGATTTTCGAGTGTAATAACCTACTTCTATCTATCTATCTATAGAGCAATTCCATTCCAAATCATCCGGTCGCTAACCCGTCTCTCTCCGATTTTTTTTTAAACTTGGTATTTATGGTGGAAACTAAACGGTGTGTTACATCAAATTGCATCACGGAAAAAACGCTGTAGAAATTCGCCCAGTAGACCGATCCTTTTGAAAATTTTAGACAGTAAAATCAAAACTATTAAACAACTTTTGGCATTTTCTTTTTATTCATACTTCGAGCCCAAGCCCGTATGCTCGCACCTTCCTCTTTACCCCGTCCATAAGGTTCTGTACAACGTCAGGTTGTAGTTTTTTTGAACAGAAATCCATTTTCTCTTGAAGTCCGCCTCCGATTTGATAACTTTTGGATTCTTCCGGAGGGCCTGCTTCATAATCGCCCAATATTTCTCTATTGGGCGAAGCTCCGGCGCGTTGGGCGGGTTCGTTTCCTTTGGCACGAAGGTGACCCCGTTGGCTTCGTACCACTCCAACACGTCCTTTGAATAGTGGCACGAAGCGAGATCCGGCCAGAAGATGGTCGGGCCCTCGTGCTGCTTCAATAGTGGTAGTAAGCGCTTCTGTAGGCACTCCTTAAGGTAAACCTGCCCGTTTACCGTGCCGGTCATCACGAAGGGGGCACTCCGCTTTCCGCAAGAGCAGATCGCTTGTCACACCATGTACTTTTTGGCAAACTTGGATAGTTTCTGCTTGCGAATCTCCTCCGGAACGCTGAATTTGTCCTCTGCGGAGAAGAACAACAGGCCCGGCAGCTGACGAAAGTCCGCTTTGACGTAGGTTTCGTCGTCCATTACCAGACAATGCGGCTTCGTCAGCATTTCGGTGTACAGCTTCCGGGCTCGCTTCTTCCCCACCATGTTTTGCCTTTCGTCGCGGTTAGGAGCCTTCTGAACCTTGTATGTACGCAGGCCCTCCCGCTGCTTGGTCCGTTGGACGAATGAACTTGACAAATTCAGCTTATTGGCGACATCCCGGACCGAACTTCTCGGATCACGTCTAAACTGCTTAACTACGCGCTTGTGATTTTTTTCACTGACGGAGCATCTATTTTTGCCGTTCTTCACCTTCCGGTCGATGGTTAGGTTCTCGAAGTATCGTTTTAGTACTCTGCTGACCGTGGATTGGACGATTCCCAGCATCTTACCGATGTCCCGATGTGACAACTCCGGATTCTCGAAATGAGTGCACAGGATTAATTCACGACGCTCTTTTTCGTTCGACGACATTTTTCCAAATTTACGAAAAATTGACAGTGAAGCATGGCCAACGTGATCTATACACTATTATCTGATTATAAGCGAAAGCTGAAGATATAATTCCTAAAAATTAAATTTCTACAGCGTTTTTTCCGTGATGCAATTTGATGTGACACACCCTTTATCTTAAAAAACAAATTTCACTGCCATATGACCAATATAAATTACGACTGACAAAGTGGTTGGAAAATCAATGAACTATTTAATGAAAATAACATTTCAAATACACTGGTAAGAAATATTACTCAAAAACTAAATTTAATATTAAAAACTTTTATATGTCAAAACCCTTCGATTTTTTTTGTATATTTTTGTTGGAATACACTTCTAATTTAACAAAATTTGACGTATAGTAGTGCCGTGTTGGACTCACCAAAATGAAAATTTTGTTTTTTAAATTTATGTGATTTACATACTTTTTGAAATCGTGACTATTTAGGAAAAGTAACATGAAAAATATAATCTACACGCGATTCAACATGAGAAACTACATATAACGTTTTATCCTAGGACTAACCGTTCTGGAGATATAACCAATTGATTAGGTTGGGGGAAAAGTAATCCATTACTGAAATAATAATATAATTTTGGAAGTTTTATTTGGGAATTTTCTTAAATCTTGAGTTTTTTCAACCTTTCCCGAAAAAATTTAAATAAAAAAACAAAACAGCAAACTGTTCAAGTTTTCATTAAAAAATATCAAACAAATTTTTAAAGAAAATTTTCATTGAAAATTAAATATTTTTCAATTTAAAATTCATTTTTCTCAAAAATATGTTTTTTTTTCTAAATTCTGAAAAAGATAGATACGAATAGCTCTTAAAATTTCCAACAAGTCACCCATACATCGCATGACGGGCACACTCCTCCCTCCTCTGGAATGGAGAGGGGTTCCCATAAAAATATTACACATATTTCAATCAAGCATGACAATTGAAAACTTTCGGAAAACTATGAAGGGAAATGGGAAAATTTGGAAAATTCAATTCCCATATGTTCTATAATTACATAATGACAAGTGTTGTTAGTCCATTTGATGTTTGCGCCAACGAAATTGATTTTTAATCGAAAGTGGAAATGGATTTTAATGTGATAAAAGACACTCCTATATCTTCTTCTAACTATATAAATAAAAATGGATCGCCGAATGTGTTGACAAAAGCAAAACATGAAGAACGAATTATCCAATTTAGGGCTGTCTTCATTCCTGTATCAAACATTTATTCGATGTAATGGAGAAACATGTTATTTGCAAGTGGTTGAAAAATCTGGAACGAGAATTGTGTCTGAGAATAATCTGATATTTTAATGATGAGTTTTGGTAGAAGGAAATTTATATAAAAAAGTAAATTGTAAAGGAACAATTAGAAGATGAATCAATGAACAGTTCTGCGATTGGACCCATGATCGTAAGTAAGAAAACGTGAATGTTTGGAGGTATTGATAACAAAAAAAAAATTTGGGCGGGACGAAGTTTGCCTTGTTTGCTTTGAGGAAATACTATTAAGCTCGTAACATTTTTATGTATAAATCATCACGATCTATATATTCTGCAAGTTTTTTTTTCATTTTAGAAACATGTTAAGAACTTTACAAACGCAAGAATTTACATACAAAAATGTTAAGAATAAAACTTTTTTTTCAGGAATCTTTTTAGAAAATGCCATATATTTCGGAAACTATAAAAGATAGAAAGTTGACGTCTTCGACAAAAGTTCATATTTGAGTAAAATCTAAAACTTTGTCGAATATGCTATATTGCCACCATGAGTTTAAACTAAATTAGGATTAGTTGTATTTTTTTCGAAGAAAGCATGAAAAAGTTGTTGTTAGAAAAACTTTTTCCCTGTGAATGTACCCATATTTCGATGTATGGGTGACTTGTTGGAAATTTAAAGGGCTGTTCATATATTTTTTTTGAGAATTTTTAGAAAATTCGTTTTTGAGAAAAATGAGTTCCAATTTTCAAAACATTTTTGTTTAGTGTACTTAAAAAATGGTATTTTTTTCATGGAAGTTTCGTGAAAAAAAATCCTACATTTCATCCTTTTGCTAGAATTTTGTAGGCATCATACTTTTTTAGTTATGAGTTGTTGTTTCCAAAAAGTTGTCTGATTATTTTTTGAATATTTCAACTATTTAAAGTTGCTTAAATGATCAATGTCTTTACACCCACAACGTTTCACTGCTATCTGAGATGTTGCTGCCAACTCCTAAGACGATTCAGCGTAAAATTCGCCTATATAGCAATGATACACGAGCATTAGAAACCATCAATGGCAATCATTTCTTCCTGATTTTAGACAACATTTGTTTTGCATATTACATACTTTAGCTTCACAATTAGTTCGAGAAGCAAACAATGACGATTGGATAAAGTTTATCTAAGAAGTTTTATCAAGCTACAAAACAAGTGCATCCATATAGAGAGGAACTGAATATAGCTTTTCGGTTTCTCAAGCTTGTTATCATTGTATCCATTTCCATTCCACATTCGCAATGAGTCATAATCTGAGGATGTAGTTTTGGCCTGAATCTCAATTAATCCGGCGAGATAATCTACGTGCGTACGATAGCAACTCATGTGTAATCAAAATCGCTAAACTGCCAAACTTTATTAAACTGCTTGTGTTCTTATCGTTCCGTGGCAACCGGCTCAAGCTAACAACTAACAACTTCGCCGAGAAGCTCCGAGAAGCAGCCAGAATCCACGCGAAGAAACACCCTTTCATAAACCGTAACACAAAAGTACAAACACATATAATTTCCAGTCTAGTGACTCTTTTGGTGCCCATTTCAACCCCGTAATGCATCGTCATGGAAGTCAGGAAGACGAGGGCTGTCCAAGGCTGGAAGTGCGGTGACTGATGTGTAGTGTTCCGGAACTTAACGACTTTTGGCATTTGATTTTAGGAGAAAAAAAAACATAGCATTCCATTAAATTGTCTTCTCGATTGATCACCGAGTGAACCGGAGAAACCGAACCAGAAGAAAATCGAGCGCACTTTTTTTCCGGTGGAACGACCCAAAATTTGTCAGATTTGAAATTAATGTTTCGACTAAAGCATTCCATACATTCTCTTGACCTGAAAAGAATGAATCGTTGAATCGTTGCATGGCAGTCAGAAGCCACATTCGTCTCTGTGGCAGAGCCGAATCGCTTTGGATTGAAACACTAGATCCCTGTCAGCATAATTGACTTGGAAACATGAAATCCAATTCAGTGCCAGGAAGGCACTATATGCCCCCATCATATATGCGCACATTAATATTTCAGAAGGGCCTCAAAAGCGGACAGCAGCAGCCATTGCGTTGTTATCTAATTTAATTTTGACGGTTGTATCAAATCAACCACGTTGGGGTTCGAAAATTTCGGATTTCGCTCGCATTATAGGATTTGAGGGATAGTGCACCGTGAATTAGTCATTTGATGCTGAATCACTTAGAAAGACACTCAGAGAAAAAAAGAATACATTATACGATATTTTCTTTGTATTTCAGTTTCGTTAAGCAAACATTTTCCACAAAAAAAATCAAATATGCTTGGTTGACTCCCCCTTTATACACTGTTTATTTATCATATTGCCAGTCAAATCAGCTCTGCTTGACGCGAATCGAAACTAATTCAATTAAATCAGTCAAGTCGTAGTAATTTTCATTTTCAAATTATGTCAAATTGAGACGTGTGCTGTTCGTGTGTGTGTTTGTGATGGGGACGCATTGTCTCTCATTTTTTATTCAGTGCAAGGGTGGACAAACTTTTGATCACCACGTGCGTGTCTAAAAATTATAGTCGGTGGTTGATATCATGGATAGCATTGCATAGGTTATCATGGAGCGTTTTCGACGGTCTATACAGAAATAAAATAATGAACCATTGTTGAAAATGACTCAAAACCAAAATTAGGAAAAAAAACTTCCTCTCTCAAAATGCTATCACCAAGATTTCTTATATTTTTTTTGACGTAGGATAACGTCTTTCGGGAACATATTGGGGTACAAATGAAAATCGAAAATCGAGCACATCGTGAATATTGTCCAATTTCAAACGCTTATTGCTCAGTCGTTTCATGATGGATTGATGAATTTTTTGCGTTAATCGATTTCGGCATTCCGTAACAATTTTTTATATTAAAGAAAATAATAAAGGGTGTATCACATCAAATTGCATCACGGAAAAAACGCTGTAGAAATTCGCCCAGTAGACCGATCCTTTTGAAAATTTTAGACAGTAAAATAAAAACTATTAAACAACTTTTGGCATTTTCTTTTTATTCATACATCGAGCCCAAGCCCGTATGCTTGCACCTTCCTCTTTACCCCGTCCATAAGGTTCTGTACAACGTCAGGTTGTAGTTTTTTTTGAACAGAAATCCATTTTCTCTTGAAGTCCGCCTCCGATTTGACAACTTTTGGGTTCTTCCGGAGGGCCTGCTTCATAATCGCCCAATATTTCTCTATTGGGCGAAGCTCCGGCGCGTTGGGCGGGTTCATTTCCTTTAGCACGAAGGTGACCCCATTGGCTTCGTACCACTCCAACACGTCCTTTGAATAGTGGCACGAAGCGAGATCCGGCCAGAAGATGGTCGGGCTCTCGTGCTGCTTCAATAGTGGTAGTAAGCGCTTCTGTAGGCACTCCTTAAGGTAAACCTGCCCGTTTACCGTGCCGGTCATCACGAAGGGGGCGCTCCGCTTTCCGCAAGAGCAGATCGCTTGCCACACCATGTACTTTTTGGCAAACTTGGATAGTTTCTGCTTGCGAATCTCCTCCGGAATGCTGAATTTGTCCTCTGCGGAGAAGAACAACAGGCCCGGCAGCTGACGAAAGTCCGCTTTGACGTAGGTTTCGTCGTCCATTACAAGGCAATGCGGCTTCGTCAGCATTTGGGTGTACAGCTTCCGGGCTCGCGTCTTCCCCACCATGTTTTGCCTTTCGTCGCGGTTAGGAGCCTTCTGAACCATGTATGTACGCAGGCCCTCCCGCTGATTGGTCTGCTGGACGAATGAACTTGACAAATTCAGCTTATTGGCGACATCCCGGACCGAACTTCTCGGATCACGTCTAAACTACTTAACTACGCGCTTGTGATCTTTTTCACTGACGGAGCATCCATTTTTGCCGTTCTTCACCTTCCGGTCGATGGTTAGGTTCTCGAAGTATCGTTTTAGTACTCTGCTGACCGTGGATTGGACGATTCCCAGCATCTTACCGATGTCCCGATGTGACAACTCCGGATTTTCGAAATGAGTGCACAGGATTAATTCACGACGCTCTTTTTCGTTCGACGACATTTTTCCAAATTTACGAAAAATTGACAGTGAAGCATGGCCAACGTGGTCTATACTACTCTTATCTGATTATAAGCGAAAGCTGAAGATATAATTCCTAAAAATTAAATTTCTACAGCGTTTTTTCCGTGATGCAATTCGATGTGACACACCCTTTATATGTCATGAAACTAACTATCGAACAATTGAAAAATCTCAACCTCTATTCTAATGGAAATACCCACTTCTGATAGGTCGAAATTGACGACACATGCGGCGGGTCCCTAACAGAGACATCAAAACCAAGCTGCCTGGGAGAAATCGACATTGCAAATACATGAATGTAGGGGGGACTTTTGTTCCTACCGAAATATGTTCCCTAACAGAGACATCAAAACCAAGCTGCCTGGGGGAAATCGGCATTACAAATACATGAAAGTAGGGGGAACTTTTGTTCCTACCGAAATGTTTTCCCTAACAGAAACATTAAAACCAAGGTGCCCGGGGGAAATCGGCATTGCAAATATATGAAAGTCGGGGGCATTTTTATATTGCAAGTAAGGTGAGTGATACGAATAATTCTAGCAAATAAAATTTAAATTTGGAATCTTAATGTTGGTTGTTTCGTGAAATTTCATATCAATGACCGATCGTGTATTGTGAAAAATGTGTTAAAAATGACTTGATATATGACTCGATTTATTTCAATTTTCATAAATTTAAACCAATGTGTGTTCCCGCTCGAGAACGGGCCGTTTGGTTTAAGCTGTCTGTTTTGTTGTGTTCATTTTAACCCAAGAAAAGTTTATATAGCGAGAAACATTGGAAAAGTGAAGAAATATTAGAAAAAGTGATTTCCCATATGTTCTACATATTATATTAGGTGTTGTTAGTCCAATTAAAATTCGCATTGGGTTGAATAAACACTCAGAAAGTAAAAGTTATAAAACAAAGTTACCTTTTCGTTTCAAATATGTTTTCCTTATATTAAAGTAACATGTTTTTACTGATGAGAAAAATAGATAATTGTGTTTGGTATTGGTAATTCTCGTATATTACATTGGTGTTTTTTTTCTTTATTTCATCCATACATAACACAGGATCATAGAGGGCGGTTTTCATCATATCTCGTTCCACTTCAGTATCTTTTATCTGATACGCACCATCCAACGATTGTTTACCATCCTTCTGTCAGCATCACTCGGTAAACACTGGTGGAGTGAACAAACAATACCCAACAACCAATCAAAAAGGCCCTTTTCAGGAGGCCACCAAATCATTATCAAAGTGTTTAATGATGTAATTCTTCAAACATATCCAACATCAACAGATAGCCTACGTCAGCCTACGGAATCCTACGTCAACTATGCGGTCGTGTCTCGGACACAACCTTTCTGTGACTTTTTTTCAATGAAAAGATTAGACTTGATTAAGACTACGCCTAACATTTCAATCTAGGAGCACATTTCGTAGTTCAGGTGGAAAAAGTGTTTAGATTTTGAACGTTAATAACTCTTTAATTGATGAATGCATTTTGATTCTAAATAAACAAATTAATAGGAAGTATTCCCAGCAATTTTTTTTTCACAAGACATATATAGAGAAAATAGTAAAACAAGTATACATTGCTTACTTGGGTAGGTATTTCTGATTTTACTCGCCGCTCACATTTTACCACAATGCAACAAGCTTTCCTATACGCACGCCAACACCCTGTGTTAAAGCTGAAAGTCAATTTGGAAATATTGTTGATGTGCCGATTGCTCTCGCCGCTCAGTGGAAACATTCTTGGAATATGTTTGCTGTTTCTCTCTGATGATTTGAGAGTGGCCATCGAGCGGAAAATATAAATTGTTTTGCTCTGTGGTTTCAATTTTTAGCAGCAATTACGAATCGACAATCATCCAGCAATCATCATTTCAGGGCTTATTGATGACTTTTTTCTGATCGACCATTCAATTTTCACTAATTCAAGCATTGTTTCCGGGTTAAAAAAGTGTCATAAAAAAGCAGCTGGTAATTGATTGCAAGTTACATAGAACATTTTTTCCAAGAATTGGATTAAGTGTTCAACTTCTTAAGGGGATCATCTTGTTACATATGAATAAATATAGAATAAAACATTAGTTTAGGTACTTTCCTTCCACATTTTGTACTATTCAAAAACCTTGCCAAGTGAGCATAGAATCGATATTCCACGGTAATTTTCGACGCGGTGAGTACTGCCCGATTTGTAGATCGGAACAATTCGAGCTGCTTTCCAAATCTTCGGAAATATCTTCTCAAAGAGTGACTTATTGAATAGACAAGCAACAGGAAAAGCCAATGAGGCACAATGCTTGAGAAATAGCGGTAGCAGTCCATCGACTCCAGCTCCCTTGGACACATCAATATTTTCGAGCGCCTTTTGGATTTCCTCGGGTGAAAATCTGATTGAGGGAATAGTTATGTCGTACGTTGGAATATGCCGAAAGCATCCTGGATACATCTCGGGCATCGCTGTGCTAAAAACACCCTGGAAGAAGTTGGCGAAAAGATGGGTTGCTTCGCTATTTGAACTTGTAGTTGCTCCGTTAAACTCCATATTGGGCGGTATCCTTGTATTCGTTTTCAGTAACCTAACATACTTCCAGAAGGATGCCGCATGTTGCTTCAGATTGTGCTGAGCTCTATGCATATATATTCTATGGGTATAGGTCCGTGTATGCTATTTAAATTTTACGAAGAGTGATACAGTCAGCCGTGGTTCTCGACTTGAAATAGCTTGAAATAGCTAGTTTTCTTGTTTTCCGAAGTACATTCCTCATATGACGAAGATCAGCAGTCTACCAGGGCTTTCGCGTTGATACGTCAGGCTTATGTCGTACACGCGGGACATGCACATCGAATACTTCAAATAGTTTACCGTAGAAGGTTGATACAGCTGAATCTACCGAGTTATCTACCAAGGTGGCTTGTCAGTCGAGAGAAGCAATAGCGTTATTTAATGACTCGAAGTTACAGCGTCTGAAGCTCGTTGTCGTCATATCGGTTTGTTGCTCCGTGTTGTTTTGTAGCTTAATGCTGCGAACGTCAAGCAAAATGATGAACGGCTTATGATGAGGATCAGCTGTTAGAAGAGGTTGAGAAGGTTTAATTATATCCATGTCAATTATATCCATGTCAAATATATCCATGTCGTCGATATGCGTTGGTCGAACTTACGGCGGACAACGGTGGATACTTTCTATCGGCGTCTTGGTGTTGCTACGGTGAGAGGAGTTGTGGTCGACCAGTATCGATATGCGTTGGTCAATCGCACTGACATAGAAGCGCTGGAAGCGATTGGCATTACCGGTAGTGAGTTGTTCGAATTGAATGGGTACTTGCCTGTTGACACACCCTGCAATTCCCCGTCTCCACGCCCAAACACAGGTCCAGGGCGGCTGAAGAACGCTGGCAGGAGAGGCTCGACTGTGACGGGGGGATAAGGGGCTTCCGAATTGCTTAGTTCATTGCGTCCTGAGTCGTAAGTGGTTGCCGAAATTTTTGGGACGCATTGTCTTCGAACTCTCGAAACATCAATCCTTCAGGCCATGTTGTAGGGTCAAGTGCTTTACTTTTAAGCGATGGGTCAAGTCCGATTTTAAAAGACACGAACAAGTGCCCCCAAGGGAGTGCCCCCAAACCAATTCACCAACTGTATGGAAAATTTTGTATGGCGTGAAAAAAGCGAAAAGGTGCATTTTTCACCATAGATCCTATGGTGTACCATATAAGGACTCAAATATATGATACTACTGCCAAAATGTTGTACCCTATACAACATTTTCCATACAGCTGGTGATTTGGTTTGGGGGCACTTGTTACTTCTTTACCCAGCCAAACCCTTCGGAAATTTAAAAAGTATATTTTTTGGTACCGCGTATCGCCAAGCCCGGATTGACGGCCAGGAAGGTTTTGCTGTGTGTTTGGTGGGATTGGAAGGGAATCATCCACTATGAGCTGCTCAACTATGGCCAGATCCTCAACTCGGTTCTCTACTGTGAGCAGCTTGACCGTTTGAAGCAGGCGATTGACCAGAAGCGGCCAGAAATGATCAATAGGAATGGTGTTGTTTTCCACAAGGACAACGCTCGGCCTCACACATCTTTGGTGACCCGCCAGAAGCTACGAGAGCTCGGATGGTATGTCCTATTGCACCCACCGTATAGTCCGGACCTGGCTCCAAGTGATTATTATCTCTTCCGGTTCATGCAAAACGCTCTTGGTAATACTAAATTGGCCTCAAAAGAGGTTTACGAAAACTGGCTGTTTGAGTTTTTTGCAAATAAGGAGGGGAGTTTTATAAGGGGGGGATAATGAAGTTGCCTTCTAAATGGCAACAAGTTTGCGAACAAAAAGGCGCATATTTGACTTAAATTGGATAATTTTAAGTATGTTAAATAAATCGTCAAATTTCGATCAGAAATACGATATTTCTATTTCCCCAACCCTATATATCAGCGATCCAGTTATAGAAGGCACGAGAAGTACAAGTACGGGTAATTTTCATATTATATTTTTACTTCTCATTCCGAACAATGTTCATTAAATCTAACTAACAAAAAAAAAACAATCTGTTGTTCTGTTCATCCATGGATGGTGGTGGGTTATGGAATGTATATGAAAATATAATTTTTTTGGTTTCTGTGAACCGACTAAATCGATGACTTGATGTAACTAAACAGAAGCGGAATAACTTGACGTTTCTATGGTAGTGTATCACATACAAAAAAAAGCGATTTAGCGATCGGTTTGACTAATTTAACGTTGATTTGACTGTTTTTTTAGATAGCCGCTGTGAGCAGTGTGCATTCATTATTCAATTTCTCACTTGTCATTCAACTATTTGAGTTCGCCAGTATTCTCAATTTGCGTTCAATGACAATGAGACTGTCATCAGTATTTCCAGCTCTATTAATTAAGTTGTCCGATCGTTATATCAATGCAGTATCTCTCAGCTCTGATAGGAAACTTTTGGGGAAATCAATTGAGAGATAATTGAAGATAAAGTTCATGTGTCACCATTGAATGAGTCTATTCCAATTAGAACAATCAACGAATTCGATGCGGTTATTGCATGAGAATTTTGCTCCGATGCTAGATATCATTTCAGTACGACTCAAAAACCTGTAGCTACTTACGAATCAAACTGATTAGGGAAGGTGTTAATTGAATGTGGAGCTTACCTGAAAAGAGAGAAGTAAAACAAACTGTTAGTATTTTCAGTTGAAATCCAATAAGCTTATCAAATATAAAGTTCTATCGTAAAGTAAATATTGCGCTGCAAACATGGATACACATATTTTTTTCAATCCATGACATGGTCCTTTGTCAGGCGTAACATCGTTTGCAGCCATCGGGAGCGTAAAATTCATTCCACTTGCCAGCAAGCGCAAATAACGCTTGTATCATAGAGAGATGGTATCAGAATCAGATGCGAAAGGTAAGCCCAATCAGGACAGGCACGTGTTTCCGACAGCCGCCTCTATTTCCAGTCCTGAATCCCCGTGTCATTTGCACAAGACGAGGGCAACAGTGACAGGCATCCTGAAATTTCTGATGAAGTTCCGTCTCTCTCTCCATCTATCAATCCAGTAGTAGCATAACATATTGCCACATTTCATTTATCATAAATATTTATGGAAACATCATCAACCTATTTGGTTGTGTTTGTATGTGTTGTGTGTGTGTGTGGCAGAATATCAATCCGACTCTTGTGGGATACGATGAATACCCTCATCATATGCATAGGTGAATCTTCCTTTTTTTAGACGTGTGTATGTGTGTCTGTGTGTGTGTTGGTGTTGTATATCCATCGTCAACACGCATCAGCGGATATTTAACAATTTCCATATGACAGCTCTTCCAGTCACCAGGCCCCCATCTATTTTCCATATTCATCGACGGGAATGATTACCTTTCATACATCAACGATATCCAGGAGAGCCGACAAGTTGGTTCGGGCGTATCAATAATGTATCCTCGTCGTATGAAGTATTACTATTGAGGGAATTAAAAGCTATAGGTCACGTTCATTCAATTATATAAATGACATTAAAACGAAACAGAAACCGGGTTCCAATTGTGATATAGGTGTACATGATAGGTTTCAGTGGTGAATCAGAAATGCTTGTTGTGTTTTTTTGTGACACAAGCGAAAAGGTGACTCCAACAGTTGCTTGATGACACGCAATGGCACAAGTGCTTCAGTGGCACTTGAAAACTCCCCCTCATGGAGTAGCAGCACAGGATTAATCTTCACTTTATATGCTGCTTTTGCCACTGGAGGACTTGATGTTCTCCTACCAATCATCATCATCTCAACAGAGGCAGCTCAACATCAGAGCCGCTTCGGAGCGCAGGTGTAAGCTAAGTAACAGCAACTGCGGGTCATTAAAATCCTTTGATGCTGCTACATGCTCGCCTTAATACGTCTAATTACAGCGTCAGTCGGAGAACGGTGTGCGGGTGTGAACGTACCAAAATGGTGGCACTAAATTATAGAAGGATAATTGGCGAAATGTTCGTCCTTTTTTCTTACAAAATTCACCTCATGATTTTTTTGAATACCCATCAGTGACGCGATCTCAGCAGAACACAAAATATCAAGTGACAAATATCTGTTGAAATATACCGTTGTCTTCAGCTAATTCAGAAATAACCGAATCTTGTAGAAATTTGTAGAAACATTTCTATGCAACCTACCAAAACTGTTAAAATAGAAGACAACCCCTCAGATAGACAAACCGCACTTGATTCATCTTGGCTACCAAATAATTCCTCTGTAACTAAAGTATCATGCACTTATCCGATTTATCTCAAAGGCTTTGGCATAGGTCTCACATTATTATGCCGAGTGTTCGGGTTCGATTTCCATTCTGGCCGGGGGATTTTTCGTCAAAGGAAATTCCTTCGATTTGTACTGTGGTCACATGTATTCTAGAGCTTGCCCCTCGGAATACATTTAAGGCGTGTTATTTGGCTTAAGAAATCTCAACTAAGTATTAATAAATGACGCTAGTTAATGCATACGTTGGGACGGCAAAAGTTTCATAGGGAACGTTAACGCCATTCAAGAAGAAGTAGCTTTCGTTACTTACTACAATACTATGCGGAGTATATTTGAGTGCGTAAACAAAATGTGGTGTCGTTATTTATTGCACTCAATATGAAGTGTGTATGGGAAAACAAAACAATACTAAAAATACTCCACATTGGGATTGAAATTACGAACGAAATCGCACTGTTATATGCGACGATATCCATTCACAACACAATATCTACACATAAAAATAGGACGCTGTGTATGACATCATCATTATAGAAGACTGTTGACTGTTCGTTGACTGAAATGAGACTGTGTAATAGATGATGATGATGGTGTGTTGAATCGTAGTGGTAATAAACTTGTAGAGTTCATTCGCCTCTGTGTGTGTGTAGTAGAAATCTCGAATTACTTTTTTAATACCATACATACATAAATAGCAAACGGCAGAGCTTAAATTGATATTTTTTTCTCTTCAGACGTCCGTAGAACGAGCACTGAATTTGTATTCCTGATGAGAGATCGCTGTATATGATATCAACATTATGAAAGACTGTTCGCACTGGCTGAAGCGAGACTGTGTTTTTTTTCTATTCTAAATAATTTTCAAGCGGGCGGAACTCAAATTAGAATATTTCCTCTATTCATAGTGTTCGTAGAAACAACACTACATTTGCATTTCGAGCGATACGGCGATATGATACGTTCGCCTTATTTGCAGTGGTAAATAGAAATTGTGCTTCACTGTTGCATTAGTTGTTAGTTACTGGCAGCACGGGTAGGTGAGGCCATAAAAGCACAGAAAAAAAATTGGAAAAATAGGAAAGCTTCCAAATTTTCTCAAATTAAACCATTTGCGGGCTGGGAAATCGTTATATATAGTATATCAAATTGTAGAGAATTTCCAATTCGATTGGTATGTAAATCATTACAATCCGCTCGTAACAAAAATAGTTATTAACTTTGAAACTACGAAACTGAAATGAGAACAATGAAGTTTGACTTCTCGCACACCGAGTGGACAAATGTGGGCTCCCATTCCAATCATAAATAGTATAGTTATTAACTTTGAAACTACAGGTAAACTTCGATATAACGTACATTTCACTTTCAAAATTGTACGTTGTATCGAATTGTACGTTGTATCGAATTGTACGTTATATTGAAGCATAATAAAGTACTCACAAACGTAGTCTATAATACATTATTGTTTTGCTGTTTTAGTAAAGTTAATGAATAACTGCAATCAGAAGACGAAGCCAGCTTTTCTCATGATGTTTCCCTTCGTACTGTTGATTAAAACTTGATTCGTTTAGAATCCGGAATTACAAAACCAGCTGTATTTCGGGATTGATTGAAGGTACAAAACTTGTTTTAGCATTACAATACAGATATTTAATTGTTCTATCAGAAAAAAAACATTGAAAAAAAATTTCCTTTACACTTTGGAAATGTGTACGTTATATCGAGGTGAAATATACGTTATATCGAGAGACGTTATATCGAGGGTACGTTATAACGAGGGTACGTTATATCGAAGTTTCCTTGTATTAACTTTGAAACTACGGGGTCTTCGTAGCCTAATTGGTTGCGTGTACGTTACTAAGCGAACGATCATGAGCTCATAACTCAGGGCCCCTCAACTGATCATCTTAGTGTGTTATTCTAGCTACTATGTCCACGCAACAATCATCATGTGACGGTAATCCCAGCCCCTGACTGCTCACATTTTCAGTCTGCTGCATCGGTAAGTGGCACTATTAATAACGCAACAAAGGAAGCCTCATATCAACAGTCCCGCTGTGAACAGCCTAACTGTAAACCGTCGAACAATAGCAATATTCTTACGCCGGAAAAAGGCGACATGTGTTGTGCATCGATAGAATAGGAATTCTCTTGTGCCTAAACGGCTACTGTGTTATAGATAAAACAAATCTTTATCGATAGATAGCGATACTCTTACGCCTCAAAATGGTAACAGAGTAACATACAAAAAAAAGTTATCTGACGATAATGTACACGAATGAATTCGGCTCGGTTACAGCTGAATTGCTAAATGAGCCTAATAAAATAAAATAAAAACTTATAAACTATTTGATGAAAACGTGACATGTTTCCTGATTTGGCACCCTTACTAAGTACATACTAAGTAGTTCCACTTCAAAAAAGTTACAGGGGGGTTGTGTCCGTAACACGACCGCAAAGTTGACATGGGATTACATTAGACTAATTGTTGGTTATTGATTTAGGATATGTTCGAAAAATAGCTTTATGATTTTTTTTTGAAAATGACATGAGGACGGACCTTTAATTTGCTTGCTGAGCATTGTTTGTTAACTCCACCAGTGGTGCAATCGATGGTGATTAGTCGTTGGATGGTGCATATCACGACAGGAGATGTCGTATTGAAATGAGATATGCTGAAAGCTGCTGTCTGTGGCTCTGTACGAGATGGATCCTGCGTTCTGCGTGAATACAATGATGAAAAGTATATATGGTATTGTTTCTTAATTTCCATTTTCGTATCAACCCAACGGAATACGAAGCTAAATGTGTCGACGTGAAATACAATTGGACTAATTACACAACAAAATAGACAGCTCAAAACGGAGCAGCTGGTTTGACAACCCTCTCTTCTCTGGAAGAAGGAGAGGGAAAAATTGAAAAATTTTGGAAAATTCCTAAGGAAAATGGAAAAATTCGGAAAATTGAATTCTCACATGTTCTATAATTACATTGTGACAAGCCTTGTTAGTCTATTTGATGGTTGCGGTTCTGTATTTAACATATATTCCATGTAACGGAGAAACATATTATATGCAAATGATTGAAAAATCTTGAACGAGAATTGTGTCTAAAAAATAATTTGATATCATAATGACGAGTTTGGTAGAAGTACTAAAAAAATTATAGTGAAAGGATATTGTAAAGGGTCAAGTAGAAGAACAATTCAATGAACAGTTCTGCGATTGGATCCATGAACGTTCACTTAGTAAGAAAACGTGCATGTTTGAAGGTATTGATACCAAAAAATCCATTTTGGTTGGGGCGAAGTTTTGTTGTATTTGTCTCTTCCAGTAGATCAATATGGCGGAGAGAAAAATCAGAAAATTTTCGGAAAACTCTGATAGAAGGTTGGAAAATTCAGAAAATAAATTCACATATGTTTTACAATTACTTCATGATAATTATTAATCCATTATCGATGTTTACGCTAACGAAATTGATCTTTGCTCGAAAGTGGAAATTGATTATCTGGTGGAATAAGGCGTGTTTTAGAAAGACTGAATTGCTTTACATCACCGTATTTGTTGACATCCATCGCAAATTTATTAATTTGTTTACTTTCTATTATAGAAGCGGTAAACTACAAAGTTCATTCGCCTTAGCCTTGAAAAAGGCCAATCGAAAGCTTCTCAACTCTACTTTGTCCAGCTACAGTATCATAACTTGACTGTTGTTGTCAGCGCAATACAAAACCTTTTCGTCATCGTTTGGAGCATTTTCAGTGGACGTGTTCCATTCCATATATCGGCTAAGACTACACAATTGAAAATATGTTTTCTTAACAAATTCCCAGCAACCATTCTGTATTGAATATCCAGATGACTTCCAGAGTGCTCGTGAGTCAAAATTACACTAGACAATTCTCGACTCAGGCAGCGCATCTTTCTTTCGATGCAACGCAAACTGCTTTACTTTCGGGGCCTCCAACATTGAAATAGTTTTATCCTGATTATAATCTTAATTCAAATAACGTTTTTCGAAAAAAAAAAATGCAAATAACCTTCTTTCAGTAGTTACGGTTGTTTCATATTCTTGGATTTTTTTATCAACATTGCCCGAAAATTTATTTGTATCGCTCTTCAGTTTGTTCCAAATTTTATTTATGTAGTATTGATTACACCACTTCCTGCCAATATATCTTAGAGTTTGAAAATATGTGAAATCGTTGGCTGCAGAGTATGAAATGGTGGGGTAAAGCTACTAAAACGAAAATCTTTCATCTTCATCCCATTTGTTCTAATGCGAATGGAAATCTATTTAATCATGTATGTCATAATCCCACTATGATAACCGATATTAAGCACAAAATACTACTCCTTCAAAATCGCATTTAGAGAACATTCGAGAGATCCAATGACAAATTCGTATCTGTTTTTCTAATGGTTTTAACGTGGAGTTTGTTTCCAAATCGAAAACAAAAACACTATTGATTCCATCCGACATTAGTATTGCACCCTAAATAATCCTACTGAAATTAAAAATATTTCTTCGGAGACTTCTAAGGACTGTACAATAGTAAAAACTACACAATCAAACAAGGAAAATTATTGTAATTGTAAAATCACAGCTGAATCAATAACCTATAATGACGTAATGACGTAAATGACGTATG
This sequence comes from Toxorhynchites rutilus septentrionalis, assembly GCF_029784135.1. NCBI lineage: Eukaryota > Metazoa > Arthropoda > Insecta > Diptera > Culicidae > Toxorhynchites > Toxorhynchites rutilus. The sequence goes on from NC_073746.1 coordinate 209,018,197, forward strand.
AAATAACATCTGAAGAAACTTATGTGGCAATAGAATTATTCGACTGCAAAGAAAAAAAACCCGAGAAACGAGTGTGTATCGAAAAGAGTTTTTCTGAAGACTTCGATTTAGCGTAATTGAATGTTATTTAAATTGAAGCTAATCGATGTACCATTAAAAAAAGCATTCGAATTAAGAAACAACTAATGGACTTTAGCATACTTTTTGAAACTGCGGAAAACTAGTTCAGATAAGGAAGCAGAAATTAGAACAAAGAGTTTATTTTGAATGCCTGAAATGCTCCAATTTGGAGAAAACTATTTTTTGAGCGTTTAATTTCATAAAACGTGGAATTGTCAAGCTTCATTCTAAAAATATAAAGTAGAAAAACTTATCACTTGTGATTTCGATCATGCCGTTGATCGTATTGAAAGAAGTTTAATCTTGGTTGTTTTGCAGAATATGTAATCTAATCTCGGATTCAAAGTCTCCTTGAAAAAAAAAACACGAATGTCGTTATAACATGTGCCAATAAATGGAAATTTCACTTGTAACATCCCATTTACGTTCGATAGGACAAAGTGATCCTCTAAAAACTGCTTTCCGGTGTCTAAGCATACCTAACTCAGATGTATCAAGAAAAACGTCACAAAATGGACGCGCAATTTATCAACATCCCACATGTACTCTGCAGATGAAAATGTGTCAACAGTAGAATACGTATTTTACAGCAGAATGTTTGATTAGAGTTTGATTTTGTTTTTACATATTTTAGTGAAGAAGTTCGATGATATGGACAAATATTCGATATAACCATTTTATGGATAAGTATGGAGTACTCTAAATAAGCGAACAGTTTAAACATTCTTGAAAATGTTGAACAGATTGAATTTATTTTTGAAAACAGATCTGAATGTGGTTTAAAAAAAAATGTTTAATTTATTTTAGGTCAAGCGTTCTAAAAATCGAACAGCATCTTTGATCATTTTAACGTATCCACTAGGAGTTTATTTGTCCCCCATCCCTCCTCACCGTGGACAAGCGTGGACATTTTCGTACCCCCTACCTCCCTAAAGTTGTCCACGTGGTATGTGGACAGCCCTTTCGAGGATTAAACACATGAACGTTCGCTTAGGAAAAAACGTCAATTTAGGCGGGACGAAGTTCGCCGGGTCAGCTAGTAGGTAAAAAAAATAATACTCCACAAAAAATCTACGTACGAGAAAAATCTCTTGCACGCCACACGCGATCCTCAGGCAAGGTGTCATCAGAATGTTGTTTTCACCAGGAATAAGCCGACGAAACATGGATAATTTCATTTCTACTTATTTTGGGATACATTTCTTCACACTGAACTGATTTTTTTCTTACTGCTACAGAATCGTTTCTGCGTTATATAGCAAATGAATTTCCATCTGTCCGTGGGCTGAGATGAAAATAATAAGCACTTGAAATTCAACCTGCACAGATAGCTCTTGGAGCAGATACTTCGAGCAAGCACTTGGGGGCGCTGGGTCAAGAGCTGGCTGGTTGGTTGGCAGGTCCCAAAACCCCAACTATCATGACAATAAAAACCTCAAGAGCGCACCCAGTTAGACCGCCTTTTATCCAACGGCGTCGAGCATCGAGGGGCCACAGAAAGTAATTAAATGTTTATTAATGAGAAAATAATTAAAATTTCAATTTCAAATCTGCATAAAGTTGGTGCGCGGGGGGAATTAATATCCGCTTCCGGACCCTGTTATCCGCGAAATTTGTCGGCAGGACCCGAAAAGAGGCACAAGGATTAATCAGAGTTTAGCATAATCGTTCACTGAGAGAAGCAATGAAGCACGGCTCCGTTTGGTGTTATCGAAAGACACAGTAAAACGCTTCGAATGTTCCGCTCAAGTGTTCAGTTCAGGCGGAAATCCTTCTGATGTTGGTAGGAGATTTTCGGGCTGTTGAAAGCAGGATCAGAATCGCCAGACATAATTGAAATCAGTGGAATAATGTCACTAATTAGTGTTCGGTACATATCCTATACCCAATTATTCTGGAACATAGCAGAATGTCAGTCTGCTGCCACCTTTTGAGCAGTCTATGTCATGTCGTACAGGTGAAGCGACGACAATGGCGACACTCACCGACGGCACTGACGCCAAACAGGTCGCCATAGGTTCGTCGTCGTCGCTAAACGAGACAACTGTTGAGTTAGGGCTCATTTATTATGTATGCAAATAACCTTTCGAGCCACCGAAAGAAGAAAACGGGCATCGGTGGGTCTGATCTTTCGTCGGCAGTATTACTTCTTGCTCCGGCGTTTGGGGGGGAAAGTATGGTGCTTGTTCACATGACGAATCGATACCGCGCATAAAAGTGATTGCTCATTTACTAATTAGGAAAAGGTCCTTGTAACTTATTTGGTGGTTCATTTGTTGATCTTTCGTAGGCCGACGACCGTCGACCGGGGCATACCTGTCGAGGAAATCGAAGCCATGAATGATGACTATCGTTGTTTGTGATTCATGCATGGTCATGCATATATTCGAGTGGCCGCAACCCACAAAGGCCCTCAACAATTAATCGTGCAGCTCTCTGGAAATATACTCAGCCGGATTGTTCGCTCAACTGGATGTAATTAATAGGTTTATTTTTGGTGCCTTTCTGCTGATTCGAAGGGCTAAACGGTAGCTTGGCTGACTTTGAAACTTTGCATGAGACGTTAGGTAACGACGAAAGGCTCTAATTGGACGGTAAGCAGTACGTGTTCGTCTGGGGATACTTCAGATTATGTGCAACTACTTGTTATGCACGTCAATTACATCGTTCATTATCCACTTGACATCAAAAATCGAACAAAAAAAACTACGACGTAACTTTTTTTTTCTCGTGAAAAAAAATTACGAAATACTAATCAAAGCTTCCATGATCATAACGAACACATTTCATGATAAACTCACCCAAAGCCAGATCAAGAGCTAAGCAAAACACCTATTCAAAATGATGGGTAACACAAAAAGAAGTGCTTCCGTGTGACAGACGGGATGGAGATATGACCTAGCCGTCTGGATATCGGATTATCATATCCAGAAGATACGAAAGAGATCGGTGTGAGCCGATGGGAACCGACAATGATTAATGTATTTTTTGACAAGTATGCATCTTTTCGCCCCAACCGTCCGGATGTCGGTAGCCCCATGTCTTGGCGGCGCTCTTACCTTACCTCAACTTCGTAACTTAACATTGTTCGAAGAACAGGTAGTCATTGGCATGACTTTTCGAATTCGTTCCGTGGGATATGTCCGACGAACATCCTATCAATCATATTTTGGTATTACAACGAAGCGAAATTGAGTCCTGCCGTTCGGGTATGATTTTATTCAATGCTTAGAATTGGCTATTTTCATAACTTCATTAGTGAACAAAAAACAGCATTCCACCATTGAATTGGACTCGCACGTGTTGAGCGCATAAATAAAATCTATTTGAGCATTTGAAGGGATCAATTTCACGGCGTTCGAACGATTCGAATTCGTTTCTTCCCCCTCTTGTGAAATACATGCGCCACTTGTAAAATATGCAAACCAAAGTGCGCCGAAGAAGTGAGTCTGAAACGATAAAAGCCCATTCAGTCGCATCGTTTCAAACAATGAATGTATTTCCATTATGAGCAATACTCAGGATTCATCCCACAAAACACGTTGATCCTTGTCGGCTCGACGGTTTTTAGAGCTCTTCCGTCTAGAAGTGTCAAGCGATTTGTGGTGAACCTTAGTTCCAAGAGGGCGCCGAGCGCGCTACAGAAGTGGGCCTCTTGAAACGATCATCGCCGGGTAGCTTTAAAAGGACAATCAACCACCGCCGGAGGGCTGCTCCGAGTGCAACAATTGAGCAAAGCGCCTTAAATGATATAAGACGCGTCGCATGTCGCATGCCTTCCATATGCATTTCCGCCACCAGCTGTATATCAATTAGTGTGCACATTTATTGTCTTCCGAGCGAAGGAGGGGTTAAGTTCCTTCCTTTTCAAGCGCGACTGCCAGGAAACCGGGTTACAGTTGACAAATTGCAGAGGGATATGATTCGGTGGCTTTTCAAATTGGCGCAAACCCTTAAGGCACACGCAAACGTATTGCTTATCGATTAATGATTTATAGCTAGGGTGGTGCATGGATTGCTTTAGTGTCACGATCAGATTGTTTTTCATATTTTGAGCATTTGGTTCCGTTTTAGATTTCAATACTGGGAGTAACTGGTGGCCACCCTAAATCCCCGACTTGAATCTTTTTGGAGAATTTATGTTCGATATTGAACAACAATTGGACAAAACTGACGTTACGAACAAACAAACCTATTCTGCTGCGTTGAAGAAGGCTTGGGACTAGCTGGACCCCCAATACCTCCGAAACCTCGTGGAGAGTATGCCGAAGCATTGTCAGTTGGTGATTATCGAGGCCAAGTTGGGTCATATTCACTATTGTTTATTTGTTTTTATTTGTTTCTATTATTATTTTTAAACTAGCTGACCCGACGAACTTCGTCTCGCCCTAAATAGATTTTTTGATTTGAATACTTTCAAACATCCACGTTTTCTTACTAAGTGAACGTTAGTGAGTTCAATCACTGAACTCTTCATTGATTGATTACTCTTTAACCCTTTACAATTTCCTTTTACTATAAATTGTCTAGTACTTCTACAAAAATTCGTCCTTATAATATAAAATTATTTTCAGACACAATTCTCGTTCAAGATTCTTCAAGCATTTGGAAATAACTTGTTATTCCGTTGCATGGAATACATGTTTGATACAGAGAATATTACAAAATATAGACAGCTCAAATCGGACCATTCCTTCCTCGGGTTTAGGGCACACCAGACGATCTGGCGTAGTGGTAACATCCATGCCTCTCACGCTGAAGGTCACGAGTTCAATTCTCACTCCCGACATTCTTCCAAAAATGGAAGTACAAGTGACGAACCAGCCAATGAGTTGAAAATCACTATACACTATACAGAAAAAAAATTTGGCCTTCCATTTTTGTTTATATAGATAGAAGATATAGGAATGCGTTATTTCGTCTGAAAATCCTTTTCCACTTTTGAACAAAAATCAATTTCGTTAGCGCCAACATCAAATGGACTAACAATGCTCAGCTAATTGTAGAACATATGGGAATTCAATTTTAAGAGTTTTCCGATTTTTCTCTCCGCTATGTTGATCTACGGGAAGAGACGAATACAACTAAATATATATGATTCAAATTGAACCATTCCTTCCTCGGGTTTTGCGCTTACCAACACATTTGGCCTTCCATTTTTATTTATAGATATAAGATATGGAAATGCGTTATTTCGCCTGAAAATCCATTTCCACTTACGAACAAAGATCAATTTCGATAGCGCAAGTATCGAATGGACTAACAACGCTTATTATGATGTAATTTTCGAATATGTGGGAATTCAATTTTCCGAATTCTCCGACCTTGCTTCAGAATTTTCCGAAAATTTTCCGATTTTTCTCTCCACTATATTGATCTACGGGAAGAGACGAATACAACAAAATACAGTAGGCTAAAATCGGGCCATCCCTTCTTCGGGTTTTCCGCTTACCAACAAATTTTGCCTTTTTATTTATATAGATAAACCATTGAGTTTTTTTTATGTCTACTCTAAAAGTAGCCATCTAGGAACAAAAGTTTTTTTTGACCGTCAGTTAGCGTCAAATCTAACATGCCGTGGCTTCAGGTTCAATTCCCGTTTTGGTCGGGGGATTTTTTCATCAAAGATATTTCCTCCGACTTGCACTGTGGTCTCACGTATTCTAGAGCTTGCCACTCAGAATACACTCAAGGCGTGTAATTTTGCATAGAAATCTCAATTAAGTACTAGTAAAAATGACGCAAGTAATACTACGTTGAGACGGCGAAGTTCCTCTAGGAACGTTAGTGCCATTTAAGAAGAAGAAGACGTAGTATTGAATAGAATACCGAAAGGATAAAAAAAAACTTTTAATTTCAAATTATGGATTTTTTTTGGCGCCCAAGAATGTATTCATTTTTGACTTCGGTTGTAACCAGTCTTCAGAAAACATACGCTGCGCTGCACTTGAGTTTAATTTTAAATCTCTTGGTGTACCAAACTAATAAACAAGAGAGCGCCGAATGAACACAGCACAGAATTGAGAGACTAAACATCCCCTTTCACTTGTGTGATGCGCGTCTCATTTTATACATACACACACACATCGAATTCTAGCGCCCGCTTTGTGTCCGCTCGTTTTAAGCAAAGCACAAAAACAACAACGCACCTCCATACCAACCGAATGCGCTTGTGTGAAGAAAAATAATTCAACAGAGAAAGCGAACCAGATTTAACCCTTTTATTACGGCAGTGTGCTCCGTCGAAGTGCTACCCCTGTACGGAGCACTGCGCCGAAAAGTATGCCCATCGCGCTGGTGTGATCGAAGAGCAGTATGAATTTCATGTCGTCTAAAGACGACGCTCGTACACACAGGTCGTCGCGCGGATGTCGTCTATAGACGACGCTCGTAACGTAAGGGTAAAGCACGATGTAAAATAGGTATAGAAATATGGCACAAAATACGACGTAAACACAAAAGGCACAAAACTCGGTGCAAAAACGGTGCTGATAACAAAATATTTGTTCTGTGTATTAGATTCAATCGAATTTAATCATAGATTCTATAGGCACTTCTTGGAGATGGTCTGAACAGATTGTCTCTTGAGACTTGGTTGACGATCTGCATCTGTTACCCACAAACAGGGATGTCATGTTTTAACATGACTAACCTAACCGGAAGGCATGGGAGGTAAAACATTTACTTGTATAGAACAAGTAGGAAATAATACAAAAAATTTCGAATGTTCATAACTCGACCTTTCCGTAATAGATCGCAAAGATTTTTGCATGAATTGATTGGAATTGTTTGTACGCATCCATCATAATAAAGAAAGCTACATATTTTCATATTTTTCAGAAACCAAAAAACCAAAATGAAGCAAGTAAAGTAGCATCAAAGCACAAGTTAAATATATATATATATATATATATATATATATATATATATATATATATATATATATATATATATATATATATATATTTATATATATATATATATATATATATATATATATATTTATATATATATATATATATATATATATATATATATATATATATCATTGCGAAAACAACCGTAGATACCATCACTGACCCTGTTTGTATAGGAGACGTAAGCGACAAAATGAACAAAATCGACTTTCCGCAGTTCTGCATTCTACGCAATGTAATACGTTTGCTCAACATACACGAGAACATTCGAGTTTGAAAAAACGTTTCCGAAAAATCACTGTTTGTCCGCATAACAGACGTAGTTCCATACAGCTTTCAAACATCGTTCGAAAATCAACAATTATCAGTATTATGTGCTATAAGCTAAATCTACATTTGAATCACATTCTTCGTAGGCTCCAAACATGCCTGTCACGGTGGTGTCTTATTAGTTAGTGTTTCCTAATAGATGAATATAAGACACTACTGAAACGCTGCTCATATTAGGCTGTCAAAAAAGTCTTGCGGTATTTTTTTTTTAAATTTTCATTTGTTCATAAAATTAGTTGCAATCATCTGTTTTAAATGAAATATGCGCCGTTTTGTTCGATGACTTGTTCCCAACGAGATGCCAACTTCATAATACCCCTGTTATAGAAGCTCGCTTCCTTATTGGCAAAAAACTCGGATAGCCTATTTTCACAGGCCTCTTTTGGGGCTAACTTCTAACTACCTAGCTCGTTCGCCATGGACAAAAACAGGTGGTAGTCACTTGGTGCAAGGTCCGAACTATACGGCTGATGCGCTTCACGTTGTCGTAAGTGACCCACTTTTCCTCGCCAGTCACCATCCGTTTCAGAAACGGGTCGATTTTGTTGCGATTCACATGCGTGGATACGGTCAAAGATGTTTTTTTGCGTCAACGTGTGTGGCACCCATACATCGAGCTTCTTTGTGAATCCAAGCTTCTTCAAATGGTTAATAACGGTTTGATGACTTATCCCCAGCTCTTGGCCGATGCTACGGCTGCTACTATGCCGGTGTTTCTCGGCTAATTCAGCGATTTTGTCGCAATTTTCGACGACAGGCCTTCCGGAGCGTGGCGCATCTTCGACGACCTCTACACCAGAACGAAAACGTTGAAACCATCGTTGTGCGGTGGAAATGGTTTCGGGTCCATAAACTGCACAAATTTTATTGGCAGCTTGAGATGCATTTTTGCCTTTGTCATAGTAGTACTGTAAAATATGTCGAATTTTCTCTTTATTTTGCTCCATATTTGCGACACTATAACTCACGAACGACTTAACCAAACAAAACACTGTCAAGGACTATATTATAGCGCGCAAAAATACCTTTCCAACAAGCTATAGTATGACTCGATACAATGAATACAACTAGAACTACGCGCTTACAACGACTTTTTTGACAGCCTAATATAATTACTATTTTCTGTACACTGCGATGAACAAAGAGAAGCAATTGTGTTTCTTTATGTTATAATTGTTTTTTAATGTTATATTCTGCATTTGAATCTTCAAGTAGATAATGAAACAATCAGATCAGTTGTTAAATAAAAATAATATTGGTTCTTGTAACTCCTCGAATTCGACATCGAATTATTCCACATACTAAGCATTTATTATTATTTATTCATATTCTCATACCGTTGGTGTAAGTCACTCCACCATCTTTATGCGATTGATCGTGATATCGGTAAATCATGTTGCTGAAAAAACAAGAACCTGCTGTTCTTATCATATCCCAGAGTATTCGGGAAAAAGTGCTATGATAGACTCGCAACAAATTAAGAGCACCTTTTCCAGACACTTCACTAAATTTCTTCCAAAACTTTTTGTTTTTATTCGATAACAACTGAAACTACCGACTGAGACGTTTTTACTATTATCGGAAATGTAAATACTAACGCTACAGACAGAGCAACCTGGTGATTACGTCTAGCTATGCAAACAAATGTTCATTGAAACGATTGATTGTCCGCATAAATAGACGCAAGCGTTTTCCAAATGGAAAAAATGTGTCTCTTTTTGCCGATAATATTCTTCAACTGGACAGATTATTTCATTGGAAATTAGCATGTACGCTTGTACACTCAAACTAGCGTTGGCAGAAAACATTTCATCTTTGGCAGAAATGATGCCATTTGGTGTGCTGGAGAGTCAAATGCGCAAATAATGAGCTGTTTTAAAAACTATAAAATGGTTTGTACGTATGCGTGCAGACATCTCTTTTTGTTTTCTTTTCTCATTTCATTTGGGTTTGTGCCAAAAAAAAAAGTCCATACGACGTCAATAAGGATCGAACCAAGGCCGGCTGGAATGCAAAACAATTTTACACGACCGCGCTATCCACATGGCTAACGATGCTTCAAAAGCTGTTCAGCAAATACGTGATAATATTGCACCTGATTATAAAATGAAGTTGGGGAGTGTTTTCTAAGAGTAAAAAAGTAAACATGAGCTAAAAATCAATTTTGGGTGTAGGCAAAAAAACAACAAAATTGCGTTTTCCCAACACTAATGGTGTTGGTGATTACGTATCCTATGCAAACCTATGTGTGAGTTTGTGTTTCGATTCAAATCTTCATGTTTGATATACGCTGATTTCAACTGACGATTTCGAGCTTCGGTTTATGCTTTATGTGCAATCATGGACTCGCGACATGCGACATGGCTGATATTCTACCGAGAAATCTATTGCGTAAAATAATGGATAATTTTCGTGATTTTAAGTTATATACCATTTGAAACCAACACAATGAACAACTGTAAAATAACAAATCTTATCTAAACAAAAATTAGACGTTCTGACCGGTTTTTGCGGCCAAAGTTTTGCGCCGTCTAAAATGTCCTAATTTTCTGTTGCCGTTCACCGGATGATCCTGGCTTATTTATTGTTTATTTTTGAAGAATGAGAAATGATTTCTTTGTTGGCGATGGAGATGTAATTTTGCTAGGAATTACTGAAAAACTGCTAGGATATTAAATAAATCTGTACGTTTTAGTTTTAGTTGCTTTCATTTGTTCATTTAATCCTCCGGCACACGAAAAAGGATTTTTTTCTGCCGAAGATGAAATGAGGGGCTTAGAATGAAAGGAGTGTAAGTGATTTCATCGATTTCTCTCCATCGACTCTCTCTTTTGGTCATAACTTAGCTGCAAATACATTTCCAGCTGTATTTGACAATGCGGAAGACAGGTCAGAGCCTCATCTATCGGATTCTATAGCAAACTCAAATTGGAACTTTTTGAAGTTGAGTTATTAACTGAAGAAAAAGTTGATGAAGACAAATCGATCAAGTCACTTTCACCCCTTGCATTCTAAGCCCCTCAAATGTTTTCTACCAACGCTATTTTGGGTGTAGACATCGATCAATTGTTAATGCTGAGACTGAGAGTTTCAAATATACGGATTTTCATCGATTTTTACGTTTTTTTAAACATTGAATTCGCAGGAATTTCAGACTTGAATGCTAACGCTAACTAATCCAGAAAAAGAAGAGATCATAAGCAACAGAATGTGTCCAAACAAGTTCATAGACGTCAGAAACTTAAGAATTGCTCTTTTTTCCTATCCATTTTTTTTTCGACGTAGAATTCAATTGGTACTGAAAATCCAAAACAAAAGACATAACTTTCCGTAATCAGTATTAAACTCAATCTGTTACATTTTCTTTGGAAAATAAACCATCTTTGTCAAAATGTCAAAATGCCCGGGACTCATTTACTATTACGAATAAAAACTTCATCTTGTCCCACGCCTACACAGCATTGACTTGTTTCGCGCTCTCCTCTGTCGTGTGTCTCTTAGCTAGATCAGATCCACCCTCACCGCGGCGCTCGAAGGTTGATTCACTCGCGCGCGCCATTCCCCATTTAGATTGCGAGGCGAATGAATTATGGTTCAATTCACACATCGGCCGTCTAAGCGAACACCAACCACCTTCCCCTCGACTCGCCACCTCCCGCGTATGAGCCAGGAGTGCCTCTTTTAATCTCTCCGAGAATGGCTTCTTCGCTTAAATTTGACACCGAAGGATTATTTAGCATTATCCGGGGCTGGATAGCGAAGTGGTCCATTGTTTAGCGGTTCGCCCCTGTCGGAGGGGGCGTTCCTCTCGTTCCGTCTCAAACGGTAGTTATTTTGTGGTGCACATTATTAATGATTGTAATAATGGATAGAGCAGTGACAAATTTTGAATTATTCAGAGACTTTGTGTGGATTAAACTATTAAAACCAGGCCTGTTGGAATTTGGTTTGCGATCGGGGAACTGGAGTAGGAGGTTTGTCAAATGAACTAGTTTTCGTTTACATAGTTGACATACTGAATGACATGTAATTAGAAAGGAATTTCATTTTTCTGGAATGGACAAAAGTACAAAAAAAAATTAATCGATTCAAGATGTCTTCAATGGGAATGATTAAACTCATTTTCGTCTTCCGAAACGTTGCCACCGCTCCATTGAAATTTAATTTTATCCTTTTTTCAGATATTTTTTTAATAACTATATTATTATGATTATTAAAAGGCTCTAACGTTCCTAGAGAAACTTCGCCGTTTCAACGTAGTATTACTTGTGTCATTTTTATTAGTACTTAGTTGAGATTTTTATGCCAAATAACACGCCTTGAATGCATTCTGAGTGGCAAGCTCTAGAATACGCGTGACCACAAAATGGGGGATTAAATATTTTCTTAGAACCTTATCCATATGGATATGAAATGAAAGGGATTGACTAGTAGAACACAGTTATTTATGAAAAATTCATATCCAAGGTGACGGTCACTACAAAATGGTGGATTACATATTTTTTTACAACCCCATCAATATGGGTATCAAATGAAAGTGCTCGACTGGTAGAACATAGTAGATCATGAAAAATCCAAATCCAAGATGGTCGCTGTTCTCAAACAAATAATTACTTTTTAATGGTTTCATTCAGATTGCCCTGTTTGTATGTATGTTTGATGATTGTTGGGTTGTCCCACAATTGAAATTTGACTCCGTTCCTGATCACTGATTGATCTGAAATTTGAAACATACCTTTAATTCTACACCCAAAGTTAATTTTTAGCACATTTTCTGGCATCCCGATTTATTACATTAAATGAGCTAAAAGATAACATAAAATGTTCTACTCCCCAATACATGTATATCATTTGTATAATATACAGGGTTTTCCAACTTTAAATTCCGAAAGTAAATTGAAATAAAACACACTTATAATTCGAATTTCGATGAAACTTTTATTTCAAATTAAAGTTTGGTTTATGCCATTATGTGTGAAATACAACATCATTCAAATGTCCACCTAGGGCTTCCTCGCACACCTTGATCCGGAACAGGTAATTTTCGATGACTTTTCGGCGCATATGCGGCGATATCTCGGTCATAACTTTACGAATGTTGTCTTTCAAATGTTCAAGAGTTTGCGGAGATTTGGCATAGACACGGTCTTTCGCATAACCCCACAAAAAAAAGTCTAGCGGGTTCAAATCGCATGATCTGGACGGCCAATTGACAACACCAAAACGCGAAATTATGCGTCCCTCAAATTTCGTTCGCAATATGGCCATGTTCGGTCGTGTTGTGTGGCACGTGGCGCCATCCTGCTGAAACCACATGTCATCCGTATCCTGTGGCAAAAAAAAATCTGTTAACATGCGGCCATAGCGATCACCATTCACAGTTACCGTCTCGCCGTCCTCATTTTCAAAGAAATACGGCCCGATGACTCCACCAGACCATAATGCGCTCCAAACAGTGACTTTTGGCGTATGCAATGGCCTCTCAACAATGACGTGTGGATTTTCTGAGCCCCATATACGGAAATTTTGGGTGTTCACAAAGCCACCGAGCTCGAAATGTGCCTCATCGCTGAAGAAAATTTGATGCGAAAATTCAACATTTTGCTGCTGTTGTTCGTTCACCCAATCGACGTATGTCCGACGCATTCCATGGTCACCACGCTCTAATTTTTGTACCAGTTGGACTTTATATGGATGTAGGTGCAAGTCCAAATGCAAAATCCGCCACAATGATGTGTTTGACAAGCCTAATTGCTGAGCACGCCGTGGAATCGAAACATTCGGGTCATCCTCCACACAATATCCGCTACGTAGGCTGTCTATGACGACCAAAATCCGTCCTAATGCTCGAAAAACATTTGCCGGTTTTTCATCATTTTTATAGTATAATTTAACAAAATTAACACGTTGTACGATGATAAAACGATCCATATTGTAAAATGGCAGACATTCAACTAACGATATGACGCTTTGGTTGACAGCTATGTCAAACGGTTGTCAGCGCAGGGCTGTATACTTTCGGAAGCCCGAAATGGAAAACCCTGTATATGCTAGAGCCGATATGAGGGAGCGAAACAGGAGACACATTTAAATGAAACCTTTCGTATAGTTTGCCAAATACACGGCCCAGACAGAGAAAGATATATTATCGTTCATGTTCTTCTTTATCGGCTTAGAAAACACCTTCCAACTTCATTTAATGATGAGGTGTAATATTATCACGCTCCTTTATAATAGCGCTGGCAGCTATATGGATAGCGTGGTCGTGTAAAGTAACTTCGCATCCAACCGGCCTTGGTTCGATCCCCATTGACGTCGTATGGACTTTTTTTTTGCACAATCCCAAATGAAAAGAGAAAAGAAAACAGAAAGAGATGTCTGCTCGCATACATACAAACCATTTTTAAGCTTCAAAATAGCTCATTTTTTGTTCATTTGACTCTCATGACCAGGAAATGGCATCTTTTCTGCCAAAGATGGCATGTTTACTGCCAACGCTAGTTTGGGTGTACTGTCAATTTAAAACTGCGTATTCCATGATCTTGAAAATTCAATTTGCCGACACTAAAAATGGCTGAATGGCTTGACTTGGAGAATACACTACATTATGAACAACATAAATACGAAAAGGTCGCCGCCACAAAATGATCGACTATGTATTTGTAATATCCTCAATACTGGTATCGGATGAAATGATTTGACGTATAGAATACAGTACATCTTAAAAATATTCCGAAGAAAGTTAGGGAAGAAATAAAGATTTAAAAAAAAGTTGAACGGTTTTATTGTAGAGAAATATACTAATGATACAGATAATTTACTAAAAACCAGAATATAATATAATTAAAAAAAACTTTTCAATGTAAACGTTTTAATGTACTAAAAGCTAGGAAATAATTAGGCAAGTAGCAGTTAGTAGTTATCACATCCGTTCCTTCATTAATCTAGGACAATGATGAGACTTAAAATAAAATCGTGGGGTATATGATGAAACAACTAACTATGGATAACGGAAATCAAACGTTTTACCTAATTTTCTTCGGAATATGTTCATGATGTACTGTATACTATTAGTCAAATTATTTCATTTGATACCGATATTGAGAGGATTGCAAAAAATACATAGTCGACCATTTAGTGGCGGCGACCTTGTATTGTTGTATTGTTTGATGTTGTATATTATGTTTTGTGTTCTCCAAGTCAAGCCATTCTGCCATTTTTTAGCGCCGGCCAAATTGAATTTTCAAGATCTTGGAAAACTCAGTTTCATATTGACAGTAGAATTAAAGGTATGTTCCAAATTTCAGATCAATCAGTGATCAGGAACGATTGAATAGTTTGATGGGGTTTTGAGAAAACCTATATTGGTGGGATTTACAAAATGGCGGATTATGTACATATTAATCCGCCATTTTGTAGTGGCCACTATATTGGATTTTCAAGATCATGGAATACGCAGGTATATAATGGAAGCAGAGACAAAGATGTGCCCCGAGTTTTAGATCAATCGATCAATAGAGAGGAGGTGAAATTTCTATTAATGTGGTACAGCGCTACAGACGAAGTTACAAAGTACCAAAGTTACAAAGCCACAAACATAGAAATGGGTCAAGCTAGATAAAACCGTTTAATAAATAAGGACACATCATAATTATATTACGTTTACCGAGAGAAAATTCGTTTCTTTATGATTCGATTATCCGGAGTAAAAAAAAATCAATACTCCGGACAATCGAGTCCGACCTATACTTGTATTATGAATCTTTAAATTATTTGCCAAACAATGCTTTGTACTCCGAGTTGGACAAAAACGCTGAGAACAATCAAGCGTAACCAAACATTCGAGTCATTACAGAATGGATAAAGAAACAGGTTTGAGCAAATTTTCTGATCCGAAAGATTGTGCACATATTTTTCCTCTTCCCAAACGCACACATGAGATCCGGAGCAAGTTACCAGAGAATGGGTGGTGGATGTCATAAATCATAAAAGTTAAACCGAGATGAAGGAACGCATTCGAACCTAGGAGGTAAATCATTTTTATTGCATTCGACTTCAGTGCAGCCATCGCTATCATCATTCCAATCATACACTTTGAAGAAGCTTCATCGCTCATCGGTACTTATTCGAATTACAAAGTAAAAGCAGTAAGCAGTATTTGAGAAAAAAATATAACAAATTCGTTTTTGAGGTTCATATCAAAACTGATATATTTGTTTTTCATAGGTGAACATTTCCAAAGTTTTGCACATCAATCAATGTGACTCTTGCAATGGTTGACTTCTGCACATTGTACACAAAAATAGTGACAGAAGACTGTATCCCCATTAGCGCTCGAAACAGTCCAACTTTAAATGTTCTGCGTTCTGCGAGGGAGCAAACTTAATAACGAAAGAAAATGCAAATTTATGGAGCGGCAAAATGTAGGTGATTAATGTGCTGTACTTTTTCAGAAATTAAAAGGCACTGTATATTATGGGAGGAAGTACGTCTGCATTGTTTGTTTCGCGCGCGCACTGATGCTGTAATGAGTTAACAGGGCTAAAAAATGACCTTCTATTAGTGAGGAACTTGTTTCTCGGAATTAGGTTCTTTTTCATTTTTCACGCGAACAGTAGAGCGCGAAAAGGATAATCATGTTGTTCAACTTTATGAGACAGGGGGAACATTACATCGGTCACCTTTCTTTTGCACACTAACCTATTTATGATTCTGTAACATGCAATACGAGGACAACGACACTGGTGCCTTTTCTCTGTTCCAGTTTTAAGTCCATTGTGTCTCTCTATCTTAATGTTCAAATCTGGACAATTTAGGGAAAACGTGCCAAAGAATGCCCTCCTCCTCGGGGCAATCGTGTAGCCCAATCTGACCCGGTTTTGATAAAAGCATCCATTCGATGGGACTTTTATTAGAGGGAGGAGAAGGAATGCATTGAGGGAAACCCCTCGAGCGGATGTGACACAGCCTAGATAAAGGTGTCGCAGACGGAAGTTGCGCACATTTTTATGAGAATATTACTGCCCAACACTCATCCGTAGTGTCGGTTTGCTGGGTAAATTGTGTCCCGAGGTTAGAATATCAGTGCTCGATGCAGCGAGCATCCCGAAAAAACCAGCCCTAATTAGATGGCCTCGTGATACTCGAGGCATAATACAATATCCGATTTACGATTTTGGCGCGGTATGAATTTGGATGAGGAACACATAATTGCTGTTTCGTGAAGAAGATATTACAATAGATATATTTTTTGAGATTCATCTCCACCCAATTCGGTGTTGTCGCCACCCGGAAACAAAGCATGAATTCACGAAAATTGAATGATCGATCAGAAAAAATTCTCCAAAAAGTCTTAAACAATTCTGAATTCCCACAAACTTTTTATTCCTAGATTTCATAATACGCATTATGTGAATTAGAATAAATATTATATGATTTATAGTGGAAAACTGTAAATTGATTTGTTAAATTTTTATTTTCGTTCAATTAGTGATGTTTTTGAATATGGAGGCATTTGTGAAAATCATCTGGCAATCACCATTTGAGTTGACAAGCGACAAAACAGTGAATGAACAGCTTCACCGCATTGAGAATCTCATCGCATCGCATTGATTATGACAGGTCTGGGAAATTTATGTTCTAGTTAATAGAAGAGCTTTTCCGCACACGAATCTGCGCGAGCAACCGCTTCGCTTTGCGTTTACTATGCTTTCGGCCACATACTCTCGAGCTAACGGTTTAAAAATCGATGCGACTCATCTTTTATCGAGCCTTCATCGAATTTGATAACAAAAAAGTTAGCATTGTTTCTACGCATCAGTGCAAGCTCTACAATAAGTTTTTTTTGTGCATGCTCTGAGAATGCATTCTGAACCAACAATTTTGTCCAATTGTCAGTGGTCAGATTGGTTGTAATTTTAAAATAAAATTTTTAGAAAAATCCAACTTTTGCATCGTGTACTGGAATTTCGGGTCCCAAATTTGCCAACGAATGAATATAATTGTGAATGTAATTCTCTTCATAACGTATATTGGTAACATTGACTAGTTTTGCAATCAAGCAAAGCACTTCAACTCAAAACAAAACAAGTTTTACTTTGCAGCATAGGCTCGAAGAGCTTTGAGCATGTCGACTTCCGTACCTGGAAAGTACGATTTGCAGTTAACATTGATTTTATGCTAAAATTCAAATACCATAGAAACAAATGAAATTGTTGAAAATTTGCAGTGCTTTAAGTTTTTCAAATCTCATTTGTGGCATATCTTAGATCCTCTATCAGGAGGTGATCTAACAACGACTTTTTCTCTGTTTCGGGCTCTGTTTGCCATAAACTGGCTCTAATTCATAACTTACGCTACGTACGACAATTCGGTTGCTTCCTTTAAAAAGATAAGAACATTTTGTACAGAATACAGTTGTGCAATTTCCAAATAGGTGGATTTAAGTAACATTTTAGAAATGAAAAACTTCGAAGTTTGTGGTTTTTAAAGTGTTACTCTTAATTTATAATACCAAAACCACGATTTTTACTGTACTCGTAATAGCCAATAAACTTTCACTTTTACGATGACACATTTCAGTTTCGCTTAAAAAAGTCATATTTGAGACATAATTTTTTTTTCACTTATATACAGTGAGTATAAAATTGTATATAATCGAATCATATATAATCGAGTCTGTATGTAATCGAGTCCGACCTGATCGTTCTGATTTTCCCGATTCTCCTGATCTATCTGAATTTTTATGATCATTCCTTGTTTCTTATATTTTTGCAGCTCTTCACATTTTTCTGATGTATTTTTCATTTTTCAGAGTTTTCAGATTTATCATATATTTTCGGTTTTTCAAACATTTTAGTTTTTTTTATTACTCTAATATTTTTAATATTTTTGTAAATTAAAAAAAAACTTATCTAATTTTTGAGTGTTCAGATATTTCATATTTTTTATTTTTCAAGTTTTCCATTTTTTTATATTTTTTAAATTATTCAGATTTTTTAGGTTTTGCTTATTTTTAAATTTGGACGATTCTTCTCATTTCATGCTTTCTGAGATTTTCATGATTTTTATAATTTTTATTTTAATGATTGCAATGATTTCATTAGGAATGTCATGATAATTTTTGATTATTTTCATTTTTCTGATTCTCATTTTATTTAAATCCTGATTCTGATTTCTGATTTGACTATTTTATAATATACTAGCTGACCCGGCAAAGGTTGTTCTACCATATAATGTATTGCTGGAGAATATTTTGGTTGGTAAAAATAACGAATATATTTCAAGAGAGTTTGTATGTTATCGTTCTGATCTGTAAAATTGATTAAATGATGATTTTCACAGCGAAACATACATATGTGTACCTCTTATTTTCAATTTTTCCCTTTTTATTTTAAATATCCTTCTTATATAAAGATATGCATAGCTAATTTTTAGAATTTTTCTAATCATCTCAAATATTTTCCAAAGTAGTCTATCATTCTAATTTGGGTGAAGAGAAACTCACAAAATATATGGACGACGTAGATCTGATCAGCCGTTCTCCCGTGATGACGTACGTGAGAAAAACTCTTTTTTATATATAAAGATTTATTTTAAAATTTCTGATAATTTCCTAGGATTTTTTTGAAATTTTTGCGATTTTTTAAATTTTTGTTTTTTTTGTTTTTTTCTGATTTCTCTAGTTTTTGAAATTAATAAAATTCTACAAAATTTTAATTATTTCTCATTTTATGAATCTTATGATATTTATATTTATGATATTTCACCTTTTTTGGTTAAAAATTTTTCTATTTGTTCTAATTTTTCATTTTTAATTTTGTTTTCGTTTTTGTAACTTTTATGATTTTGTGGACTATTTTATTCTGCTTCAATCTCCTCCATATTTCAGTTTTTTTTTTATTTTTCTGATATTCTCATTTTGGGGATTAATCATATTTTTCAGTAGTTTTTATGTTCTTATTTTCATGTTTTTCTTTTTTCAATATCATTTTTATATATTTATTTTATTTTTCAGATTTTTCAGACTGCTCAGATTTCATATATTTTTTTGTATTTCTTATTTTTTGTTTTTATACCCTTTTACATACTTATTAGATTTTACTGATTTTATTTCGATTTTTTAGATTTTTTAAAATTTGAAAGATTTAATTCATCTATTTTTTATTTTTGCGATGTTTTGGATTTTTATTACAGTTTTGATTTTGCCGATCGCATTGACCTATTTATTTTTTTGCTGATTATCCTGATTTCCAGATTTATATAATTTTTTAGATTATTTAGATTTCTTATAACTTTTTCGATTTTTTTTTTAATTTATTAGATTTATTTTCATATTTTGAAAATTTCGTCTGTTTTTGTCGTCTGGTTTTCTAGATTTTCAGTTTTTTCTGATCTCTCTAAAGTATGCTTTTCTAGATTTTTATGATTTTTTGTAATTTTTATTTTGTTTATTTTTTATATTTAAGTTTTTATTTAAGTTTTTCGATTTATCTGATTTCTGTTATTTTGTTTTCTAATTTTTCTGTTTTTCTGATGCCTCTAGTTGTTGCGGTAATAGCAAACACAGAAATTTTGACAGCTTCAAAGCTGCCATTTTTATTCAAGTTAGGTTTCACAATAGTTACTTATTTCAGTATTTACTTACATCCCAATGGGAATATAATGGATTGAATTATCCAGTTTAAGAATTGAATAATAATTGTTTGTACGTGTTATTGATGAGAAAATATGCAAAGATTTATTAATTAAATGATGATCAATAGTATGCTTCTAACGTGATTCCTAACACAATTCAGGATGAACAACAGAAATGATCTGACACTCAGACTTCCGATTTGGTTACGATCGAGGGATCACCCGATCACGTTATTACTCGATAATAACGTAGTGACGGTTTTCGCAACACTAGTTTTTTTTAAATTTTTAAATTTTTGGTTTTTTTTTATTCTTTATTCTTCTTCTTCTGATTTTCATGGTTTTCATTATTTTCAATTTTTTTATGATTTCTTTGGTTCATTGTATTTTTTTTTTTAGATTTTTCAATTTTCTCAAGTATTGATTTTTTTCTGATTTTTTATTTTTCTGATTCTCTATTTTTTATTCTAAATTTTTCAGATTTTTCTGATGTTTTTTTTTTAATATTTTTGTGTATTAGTGGTTTATTTGATGTTTTGTAATTTTTCTTATTGTGGTACTTTCTGCTTATTCAGATTTGAGGTATTGTTCTGATTGTTCTAATTTTTTATATCATTCTGATTTCCGTTTTCAATTTTTCAGATCTGGTTGATCTTTCTATTTTTTTGTTCTTCCAGATTTTTTCATTCTTATTTTATGATTTTCATGAATTATAATTTTTATGATGTAGATGATTAGGCGAACCAGCCCAGGAGGCTGAAAGCCTCTCAAATAAAGCATAAAAAAGAGATGTAGATGATTTTCATGATTCAGATTCTTTTCTGATTCTTTTCAGATATTTCTGATTTTTTAAATTTCACGATTTTTATCGGGTTTAAGATTTTTATGACTCTCATTATTTCTATGATATTGTGAATTTTAGTGTTTTTTTCGTTTATGTTATCTTAATGATTTTTTTTAAATTTTTGTGATTTTTGTGATTTATTTATCAGGTTTGTCTGTATTGTTCCGCTTTTTCGTATTATTATGATTCCCTGATTTTTGTATTTTTTTCTGATCTTACTGATACTTCTATTTTTCCTGATTTCTCGTATTTTATGGTTTAAAGAATTTTCCACGCTTTGTAATATTTTCATGTTCTTGGTGATTTTGGTGATTTTTATGATGTTTACGGTTTTTGTGATTCTTACGATTTTTAGGATTTGTATGATTTTTGTATATTTATTTCTATTCCCATTTATCTGATTTTGTGATTTTTCATCTATTGATTTTTCTGATTTTCTACTTTTTCCGATTTTTTGTTATTTAGAAACAGTGATTTTGACATGAGACATGAAGAACTTTGGCATGATCGGCGAATTGTAAAAATAACTATTTTTACAAAAATTGTAACCTAAATGTAATCTTTTGGGCGTTTTGACATGATTGGATTAGTGTTACCCGCTATACGACCATCAACACCATTTAGTATGTAATCGCTTTTTAAATAAAAGAATATCAAATTAGATAAATATTAACATATTTTATAATATATTTAATAAATTATACGGAGCTGTCGAAACAGAGGTTCAAGATTAATAATTAACACATACCCAACTTTGGTATAAAAAACTGCATATTTCATGCAAATTTCTTTTCTTCGAAGTGAATTAGCATAATTATAAACCAGACTATAATAAATGCTGCCATTAATTTTTGTCGTGCCAACAAAAGCATAAACACAAAATCGGTGACCATGATTCTGTGAGTTTTGAATAATCGTTATACATAACACTCGCATACATCCATCAGACAAATGTGAGCTAGAAATATCACCAAGCAATAGATTGAGAGTAGAGCTAAAATTCACTCGGCTGGCCCGCGTTTGAGAAGAGTTAGAACTGATGCCGATAGGTTATGATATGTCAAAACAACGCACGTAAAATTTGTGCTTAATCCGGTACACTTCGTTAATTTCGATTTTGTTCTATTTGAATGTTCAATTTTGATTGATTCTAATGTGGTGATTTAAAATGTAGTTTTTTGTAGTAAGTTTGTAGTTTTAATTTATATTTATATTTTTATGATCACGAAAAAAGCACCAAACTGTTTGTATGAAAATGATTAGAAATTATACATGGTCGGTGTTAAGTCAGAGGGGACCAAGTCGCAAAATTGAAAATTTCGAGTTATTGATTGCATTAGGTTAAGCATTTCGTAAGCGACATATCACATTATTCAGATTTGGAAAATAACACGTGCAGCAGGAATAACGTATCGAAATTGCTCCGAATGCTCAATGAAAACTCCTTATAGTAGCAAACTTGAACCCGTTTTATTCGAAATCATAAAAACGTCACATGGTTCGGTCTGATTTAACACCGACCATAAGTGAGAGGGCCTTAATTTGTGAATGAAATAAGCGAAACTGAAGCCATTTCATAAATTCATGGAACAAATTCCATCGCTCTCTTTTATCGTAAACAAAATCGCTCCGATTGATTGAAAATAAACAAAACCACGTTAACAAGCTATTGGATAAACATTTCGCCAAGAAGCGCGTATCCATCATTAGAATAAGGCAATAAGCAAAGCTGAAAAACCTAATATCCGACAAATCTGCACCGACATTGACAAATTCGTATTAAATTACAGTTTGCAGTTTTTCCTCTTCGAGCTTGACTGCTTCTTATCCGTACTCAAATAAAAACCACACTTTTCGTCGTCTTGTGCTCACAGTCGATAGTGCCACTTTGGATTGGGAAGGCCGACTCCCCCCTCCCCGAATCGGCTTCTTCTGTCAGTGGCACTTGTCGAAGCGGGCGGTGCAACAACAAAAAAAGATGCGAAATTCAAATGAAATGTTGATGCAGCAAAAAATAAAACCGCAACCAATCAAGGACTAACTTCATCTCGTTGTGTACATAGTTGACAGCAGACATAATGCAATTGGTGGGCCTCCCGCGTCTCTCTCCCGCTGCTGGCGCCCTCTTCGTACGATGCTGCTACCATTTCGCGTTGAATCTGATAAGTATCTGACTTCCCCGAGCCGCACTTCTCGGGATGGTCGGGTCGGAAGTATTTGCCGTTGCGCCTTGGAAACCCGACAAGGAAAACCTCAAATCAAAACATTTACATATAAACTATCTCTTGGGTGGCAAAAAGTTGAACCTTGTGATGATTATGGTGACAACACGACTGCGGGCAGCAGCAGAGGAAGCCGCGTTCGCCCTTAAGCCGTAGCATCAGAAGCAAAGCGCGCGCCCCCGACACTTCTTCTGGCTTCTGGCACGTGAAACGAAAACAACTCCAAGGGCGGAGAAGATGCAAAAAAAAAGACGCCAACCGGAAAGAAAAACTCATCGGATGCTGAATCGCAGCGATCGACCGAACGATGAAAAAGCTTCAATTTGTGAGTATTCGAGAGACACAGTACGGAACGGATGGGTAGTTTCGCTATTCGATCCCCTCAACGGTTCACCCGTCTCTCTGGTAGGGATTTACCGATGGGAGGCAAAATTTGGGTTATTTTCACGGGAGGTTCAATCGTTGATTTAGTATGTTAAAAAGTGCCAAGTGCGGTAGTGATAAATAGTGGAGAACTTTATTTAAATCTTGTAGAATTTTCCTTCTATTATTTTCCTATAAAATTAAGATATCGTATTGCCTGGTGAAATTATAGAATAGGACATATAATAAAAAAGTAAATATAATTAATAAATGAACATCTTACCGCAATTGTTCAAAAAGCGAAGATATGCTCAATTAATTTTTTCAAATAGATTTATTAATCTTAGGTAGCCGTGATCCTGATCTACTGCTTCATCTATACCTGTTCCTCAGAAACGCCGATGTCAACGTTTAATGATGTTTCCTTCGTTGTGCCCCTGTTTCATATCCCTCCTATCCGATCTATAAACTTTTACTTAGTCGCGGCAATACATACACACACTCTTTACAGATACACGGGCCAAAGGTTGTGCAGTCCACTGATCATTCAACAAGAGCCAAAGGTTGTACCGCTCATGACAACTCTACACGAGCTGATGATTGCGCCGGCTAGTGACCATTCTATCCTGGATTCCTCGAGTCGAGAAAGACGCACCACGCTAGATATGGCTAGAAAACACTTGTAATACTAACCTCGAGCCAACCGCGAGTAATCGATTACATATTACTAACATAGTTATAAGGCAAACATTGTCGAAATATTGAACTCCCGGCCCCGTCAGGTTGACGCCATATGAGCCTTAATAAAAATATATATTTTGGATTTGGAGATTTTTTATTCATGTCTTATCAATTCATTTTTGGAGAATTCATTCCATATGAATTAAACTCAACCACTGAAGTAACTCCAATAAAATTAACCAGATTCTGTCCTTCAAATTTTTACTTCCGTTCTACTCTATGCCTTTGATTAATTCACACCCAAGCTATATAGTACAAGTCCTAAACAATCTCTCTGGTCCAACGCCACTCTTAAAGTCTGAAGTAGAATGAAGTCGAAAGACCAGCCCTCAAAAAACTCTCACGTAACCAACATTCCCATGAATCTGGACAGAATGAAGTTTCTTCTCTCTCATCCATTGGCGACCTCTTCAGGGAACCATTTCCAGCTGCGTTCAGAAATGAACATTTGATCTACAGAAGGTGTCAAAAGCGGCAGACGACGTATTTCTTCGCCAAGCTATCGACCATCATCCACAGATTTTATAATGTTATGGTAGAAATGGTAGATAATGTTTTATAATTTTTCAGATTTTTCTGATTCCAATGAATTTAATTATTTTTATGGTTTTATAAAATTTCTATGATTTTCAGGATTTCTATGATTTTTATGACGTGCTCCCGTGGCCGAGTGGTTAGCGTCAAACCTAACATGCCGGGGGTTCGGGTTCGATTCCCGTTCTGGTCGGGGAAATTTTTCTTCAAAGAAATTTCCTCTGACTTGCACTGTGGTCACGCGTATTCTAGAGCTTGCCACTCAGAATGCATAAAAGGCGTGTTATTTGGCATAGAAATCTCAACTAAGTACTAATGAAAATGACGCAAGTAATACTACGTTGAGACGGCGAAGTTCCTCTAGGAACGTTAGTGCCATATAAGAAGAAGAAGAAGAGAAGATGATTTTTTATGATTTATGTGAATTTTTTAGTTTTTCTATATATTTTATTTTATTTTCTACTTTTTCAGATTTATTGTGTTGGGATACTGAATCACGACATCCTGGGTTTCCGGTTCCTGGTGGGTTTCCTTCGATGAAAACTTTCGTCGATCCAGCAGGCCAACACTTCGAAGAAATACAGGGCTAATCCACGTAATAAATGAACACGAGACTACTAGAAATTTATACAACTTTTATTCTCCACGGTTTATAATGAAATGTACATTTTTTATCAAACTTAAATCTAACTACTCTTCACAGAACAAAAGTTGAGTTCATTTGAACATTTGAATTTGTATGCCCCTATTTTATGATATTATCTGCTTCACTGACAATTGACAATATTGTTGTTTGAATTCTATGTGCTACCAATACATCTTAACAGTATTTCTACCTCTGTCATCATCGATGATTTGTGGATGCTGATAGTGTTGCCAAATACCGCAATTATTTGCCATAATCCAAAAAAGAGTTGGCAACTCTCGTACATGTTGTATTGTTCTGGTTTTTCGTATTGTTCTGATTTTTCTAATTTCTTAGATCTTATTGATTTTTTCTTATTCTATGGTTTTAATGATTTTCTATGATTTTTATGGGTTTTATGATTTTTATTCTTTTTGTGTATTTGTGTTTTATCTGATTTTTATGATTTTTTACTTTTTTTTGACAAATATTTTGTATTGTTCTGACTGTTCTGATTTTTTATATTTTTTTCATTTTTCGGGCTTGTAATTATTCAGATGTTGCTGATTGTTTAATTTTTTAATTTTTTTCGACCATTCCTCAGTAATCAGGTTGAATCTTTCGTTTTCCCAGCGATCTATAGTTATAAAAGAATTTATTGCTGCTTTCTGAGCTACGTCAAAGCTATTTGAGCTTACTGTTTTGGACTTTCTCACGCATAACTGCTTAAATTACGCTTTTGAAACTCAACATAGAATTATGCCAAACAGATCCACCTGCACTGATCCGCTCAGCTACACGTTATTCTTCATTGATAAATATATAAACGAATGAACAAATAAACGAATAAATAAATAAACAAAAGAATAAACAATCAAATAAAACTACATATATTTCCATGTAAAAAATTATAGGAGTCCAAAACACGACCACATTGTTGACGTAGAACTACGAAATTATTTCATTCAATTGGCTTATTTATCAAAAAAATATATGTATAGCTCTTCGGTAGTAAGTGATCAACCTACCCATCGCTTGGCAGGATTGGCAACAAAGGTCCGATGGTGTACGCTTTTTTGTAAAATATACTGAATATGGTCAATTATCTCTCTCACGAGAACAATATACAAGCTGTCACGATTTGTTCCCTTGTGTCAATGTGCTCACCGCTGAAAACATGCATTAGGATAGACTGTTGTCTGCTCGCTAGCTGGCGCGAGACTGTGATTTGGATTACGAGTGGAATGGGAATGCTTCCAATTTTCTTCAATTTAAATCACTTACTAACTAAGGGGTAGTGATGCATATCATACGAATCCTTGCGAATTTCCGATTCGATTGGTGAGCAAATCATCAAAATACGTTCCCAACAAAAACAGTTATTAACGTGAACATTATTTCACAAAAGCATTATCTGTTTTCTGATTTGGCACTCAAGGGGATTCAAATAAAACAAAGAAGCTTTCCACTCTTTCAATGAAATATAATCTGGAAAGTGGTCCTTGCACCAGGCCTGGGAAGCGGTAATACTAAGTTGTAGCAAAAACATTTTTTGATTCGGGAAGAGGATCTCAGAGCCCTCGTGTGCCGCCTGCGAAGGTTACGATATTCGCACCTTTGGTCACTTTGTACCTTCTGTTTATCGATGAGACCCCGAAATTCTTAATCAGCTATCTTTCAAGCGTGCAGTGATTTTTCAATACAAACGTCATGTTGACATTGGAATACACTTCAAAATAAAACCACTCAAATGCGTATGTAATTTACCTATTTTGAACGTGACAGTTTGAAAAATATGTGACAGTTACTCTAAATCACCCTGTAAATTATTTTACCCGGTTTACCATGGCGACGAAGTGTAAAATTACAGAAAACGATGTGAATTTAAAAAAACAACGATATAAGGTTCTAATCACAAAACTTGGTAATTAGTTGAAAAGACCAAGAATGGTGAAAATGTGTCTATCAACTTGTGTATTTTATTCCAAAGCAACCAGCAACACACACAAAAGAATGTTCCGAGGCCTAATCAAATTGTCTCTCCGGAGACTAAAGGCATCGCAATCTCACTGCAACACAGTGCAAAAGTTCACAATGCAGCATTTTTGGGACGTGCCTTGGCGTAAAAACTAGGACCAAATTCCGCTGCTGCTGTGAGTATAGAACTAGGAAAAACGTGAAACACCCAGCCCGGTGGTGGCCGGGAAATCTTTCCCATGCCTTTTTCCTTCCTATTCGAGAACGATCGGGACGTGTGCGCTGGCCAGACCGGAAGGGACAACGTGGCGTTGTAGGCTTCCAACATATTCCCAGAGCTGTCTTCCGCAAGTGGCGCCCAAATTGGAAATCGTGGTTGAACATAAATTTTCGATTAGACACACACACATTCCTGCTACTGCTGCTTGCTGTTATCTCATAGTTGACACTTTTTTTTGGGATAAGGGGGGCCCACTTCAGTCACATTGGCATTAAGACCGGTCGTTGTTTCCGTGTGGGAGAGTAACCACATGCTGTCGTCGCAAGACTATCGGTTTTTATGATCCCCTTGTACATCCACAAGCCGGGTTAAGAGATTTGGTAAACATTCGCTTTTTTTGTGTTCCCGTCGTTCGTCGACCCTCTAATTGTTTCTGACTCACGAAACAATTTGGAATTTAATTTAAAACCCTGAGCTACGGCAGATATTCCGCCTATTGTCTTGCCTCCGCACAGGTTAATGCCAATATCGTAAAGTTCCACACCTCCTTCCCAATCAATCAATCCGCCACAAAAACATGTTGTAAAACACGATTTTCATCCTACCAATAAATCTCGACACATGGGATTCAATCAATCTTGTCACAGCTCATTTAAGACGATTTATACCCGACGGTAGCTCCGTAGTGACGAAGTGGCTGCTTACTTGAAAGTTGTACCTTCACTTCTTCAATGGCTTCAATGTGGCGGTGGATGTTCACTTGTGCAATTTGTTTAATTCAACGTCAGACTACTCTTCAATCCGATGGCGCAAAGTGTGTTGCTCCTGTAGCTCCGAGGAGTCGAAACAACGCCCCGGAACGAAACGAATGCTACAGCAGCAGGGAGGAAGCGAGGATGATTGATTGAGCACCTGTGCGTTGAAGCTACGCCGATTTAGGTTGTAAATGGTGGTGTTTGAGAGTATATATCCCCCGGATATGAAGTGAGCGGGTGCGATTGCTGAATTAGTGTGCTATCACAGTTGGTACAATCGGGAGATCAAAGCTACGTGTTGTTGTTGAGTTAAAATTGCGCGTATGAGCGCAATATTCTGGACACCCAAAAATTGTAATAAAACAGTTTCCAATGTAAATATTTATATCATGGGTATGATTCTGCATATTTATGAAAATTTCTAACTTTACGCTTCCCTCCAGCCATAAGAGTTTGTACAGACCCGGCCGTTTTGTTCCAGATTTGGTGTTGTATTTTAACCTCCTGCTTTTTTCCAGAAAGCGCTCTCTACATCGGAGCCCATTCGACTATTCGATCAATTTGGAAGATTGGGAAGATTTGCTGCAACGTTCTCCTTATCGGTTTATACCGCTTCATCAAGGTTTCAGCATAGTGACATGATGTCAGATCGGCCAAAAACAAAGATTTTTTTATCGTGGCTTTTAATAAAAGGCAACCACCGTTTTGGCAGGCACTTTCTCGGTATATTTCTTTGTTAATTATAATAATATTTCTTTATTTCGTCAAACTTTAGTAGACAACAAATTACATACATTACATTACAATTACAATATAATTAATGAATAATTTATAGCTATATTTATGAAAATCAATTATAAGAGGTATTATGTCTTTAGTATTAATAATAAATTACGAACATATATCATGCAGCAGCAGAACGCAGCAAACATATATGACAAAACTGTAATTCACGAATACAATGATCTTTCAGTCAATGACTTTTTCAATAATTTCTTCGTCATTGTCACATCAATTACATTACTGTACTTATTGTACGTTCTCATCATACTTTTAAGTGGACCATTCATAGCATATAAAGTTCGAAATGAAGTTGGTTTGAACATGGTGCATAAAAATTTAGATTTTCAAGTAAGTTTTCAGAGCTAATCCTGTGTGAAACTAAGTCAATTAAACATGAAATTGTGGCATTTTCTCTGCGTTTCTCAAGTGTTTCAATATTTATTAACATACAACGAGCTTCATATGGTGGAAGGGGAGATGTTGTCCAGCCTAGCTTTCTCAGGGCAAATAATAAAAATTGTTTTTGTACTGATTCTATTCGATTGGAGTGCAGTTCTTGATAGGGTGCCCATACAATACTGCAATATTCTAAAATAGATCTTACAAAACTTATATACAATGTTTTTATTGTGTATGGATCACTGAAATTGTAACTAAATCTTTTTATGAAACCGAGCATACTATTTGCTTTATTGATCATTGTATTGTAATGTTCGACAAAAGTGAGTTTCGAATCAAGAATTATACCTAAATCTCTAATTTTGACGCATCTCTCTACAGTTTCAAATCCTAGTGAACATATGAAGTCATAAGTTTCATGTTTTCGAGTATACGATATAATATTACATTTTTTCACATTAATAACTAAAAGACTTTTCACGCACCATTCGAAGAAAACATCTACTTCTTGTTGGAAAATCACAAGGTCACATTTGGTTACTTCCATGTACAATTTCATATCATCAGCATATATTAGAATGTTGAGGTTAGTTAATACTAGTGACACATCATTTACGAATAGGATGAAAAGTGAAGGGCCTAAGTGAGAACCTTGTGGAACTCCGGTTGTGACATTCACTGGATTAGAGATTTTTCCTCTAAAGCGAACAAACTGTGTTCTATTGGTGAGGTAAGATTCTACCCACTTCAATAAAGTTCCAGTTACTCCCATACGTTGGAGCTTGAAAATAAGCATTGGAATATCTACTCTGTCGAAAGCCTTGCTGAAGTCTGTATAAAGAGTCTCGACAACGTTGCCTCTATCCATCACCGCAAGAGAATAGGATACAAATTCTGACAGATTTGTTGCAGTGGATCTTCCTTTATAAAAACCATGTTGATTCGGAGAAATATAATGTTTTAACTGATTGAACATTTTGGTACTGACAATAGATTCAAATAATTTGGGAATACAAGATAATAAACGATTGACCTTTCCTGCTTCAAGTGTAGATATCTTGTAACACTTGATGTTTTTGGGGAATTTTGTCAACATTTTCGTCCTTTAAATTTTCAAGAGTTGCTTTTTTGTCCATAGCTGTATTCAAAACCAGTCTTGGTATTTGTTTAAAATTTTCAGAAGTTTCATGGTCCACAACACATGAAAGCTTCGTAAAATAAATTATCACACATGTGATTTAGCCGTGGAATTTTGCTTAACGTACGGTTGGTTCTTGTATTTTTTGACTATTTATAGCTTCCATCCAAAATGTTTCTTTGATTCTAAGACAATTTCTTATGAAATTCCTTTTTTTCGAACTACAGACCGAATCGAGTGGTGTGGATTTCTTTTCAATCTCTTCTTCGTTCATCATTCCAATCGTTTTCAATCCACTGCGAACAGTAGATTTGGTCAAATCCAGCATTATACGAGTTGAGTTATCGAAACGTCAGAATTTTCATTACGACTGTACAAGATTCCTTAGCTCATGTTTATTTTATCTCGAAAACCGCTTATGTAATGTCGAAACCAAACATATATTCTTATAGCACAGATACTCACCTGGGTTTTTGTGAAATATTTCACTTATGGGTGTATTATTTCAGTAGTTCAATGAGCACATTTGTTCACAATCAATTTCGAATACTTTCCCAGTTGTATCCCGCGTTGCTCATTATGAAAACAAAACATAGATCACACGAAATGGAAAGCAAACGATTTTAAGCACAGATCACAATGACGAGGGTTACCGGAACTCCATGGAAGCAAGAATTCATCGTTGGAATTGGTGTCGCTGAAGACACTTGGAGGAGCGTAAAAGTGAGTACGGTGAGTTTCAGAATAAACAATTTCATCAAGAGAAATTGCTTGCGAATAATTGTTGTGGATCTTAGGATGTGGTAAACAGTCGAAGCCGTAACATTTTGACGTAGGACTATGTCGTTTTTTTTTATAGTGGGGCGTAAGTTCAAAGCTTCGAAAACAAGGCGTCATGTTGCTCCGGAACATGATTTTGAGGGTTAATACCTCCTAAACAACTGAATTCGAAAGATAAAATGTGTACGCATTATATACTTGTTACTTATTGATCCAAAAATTTGTTTCAATAACTTTAAAATTGCCTTCTAAACATGCTATTTAAACCACACAAATCTGTATATAAGCGGGCGTCCACTCGGAAATTCACTCAGTAATGATTGAGTAGTGATTGATGTACGATCGCTGAAATGTTTTTCCCCAACACAGATTTCGAAACCAAGGAGTGGGGAATCGGCGTTGCAGATACATGAAAGCCGGCGGTACTTTTATACCCTCATGCATTTTTGCAGACCGCAATACGTTTTGCTATCACGGACTACAAAAGTGGATACAAATACAATGCTTTGGCTTGGTTATTCAAGAGTGCATTGGAAGATATTCCTTCATGTTGTCAGCTCACTGAACTTCTACGCATAACGTTTGATGATTAGTTATTTGTTGATATGCGTTCAACGTGCATGTCAAAATTAAAACAAAATTAAAGTGTCTAAAAGAGAATGTTGGTCACCCTATTTTTGGCAACATGAAAATGAGCACTCTATCATATGTAACAACTTTGTCGAAGACAGTTTTTATCTAGAGAATAACTGTCGAGCTCTAAGTGCTAATTTGCATCTGAAGTAATCTATCCGGAAAATGAGTTTTTTTTTTTTTTTTATCTGTATTATAGTGATTTTCAACTCATTTGGCTGGTTCGTCACTTTTTACTTCCATTTTTGGAAGAATGTCGGGAGTGAGAATTGAACTCGTGACCTTTAGCGTGAGAGGCATGGATGTTACCACTACGCCAGATCGCCTCCGGAAAATGAGTTAGTTGACTTGAAAATTAACTCTACCTGAAACGTTTTGTGGTTCTGAGACGAGCCTCTGGTGTTGTCAGCTTCAGTTTGAGCTAGGGTAGACGGTGCACTTCGTAGTTGCTCTTCGTGATTGACCTGAATCAGTGAAATTGCACAAAGAATACACTCAATGACGTTTGGGAGTGGCAAAACATTTTCATTGTGCAAGTTTCGATAATTCGAGCTTTAACCCTTAGCGGTCGGAATTTATTTTACTTCAAAAAGCAGTGACGTATAACTTTGTGAGATTACATGCAGAATATGTTTAACTTGTGAAATTATTAAAGCTGAACACATAATGTGTTTCAATGTGTTGTTTTGGTATAAAAAATATATGCTATAATTCGTACGCTATCTTTTGAAACATTCCCCAAAAGGCTGATTATGTGTTTGCAAAAAATAATTAGTTTGGCGTCTTCCGTCTTTTATCTTTCTGTTTGAACATGCAGAACAATGCTTTTTGCCGCAATAAATGGTGTTTTCCATTATGCCTTTTCTCAAGCATGCGTTACCACTTTTGTTATATGTTCCCGAAAGACGTAATCCTACGTCAAAAGTGAACTGATATATTGTTGCATAAAATACGAGATTAGTATACTTCCTTGCTATGGTGGCTGAGAGCAGACAAATGACCGCAAAAGGGTTGAATATTGAATAACGACACCGTCCTTACAGTCATCAGGGGAAGTGAAAGAATGTTAGTATGATATTCGCGACTAGAAGGGTCACCTCTATAACGTGGTTCCCTTGTGATTATCATAGAAGTGATAGTTGTTCGTGAGGATAGGTAAGATTCACTGAGGTAAGTGATGTGATTATGATGAATTCATAACTTTTGAGCTACATGACCGATTGAGATGATCGACATATCAAATTTAATCCAATGAGCTAGTCTTCTTTGAAAAAAATATTACACTTGTGAAAAAATTGGATTGTTTTCAAAATTATTGATTGTATTTATTTTTTTATAGTTTCCATGGTTTCGAGGCCAAGGGCATCTTGAAAGCTGCCGTTTGGCATAGGATGGTTGTATAGCTATATCACGATGCTCGTTATATTGATATACGACTTAATTCATCAATTTCAGTTACTCATGATGTATACTTTGGTTGATATTTTACAATATATAATTGTGATTTGAAACGATTTTATATGTGACTTAGCATGTGCAAAATTTATACGGCTTAATGTTTGCTGGGACAAACCTTAGCTTGCTCGGGACATCTCCTCAAGTGGTAGCTGCAGAAAACTGGCTGAGTAAATTTCATTTTCATGTACATTTCGTCGTTCACAAGCAAGCGACATTGGTGTTTCTCTCGAACCTTACTGTACAATATCCGGGTGCGTGTTTTGGTTTGGGCATTGAGTTGTGTTTCAGCGTCCGGTTTAATTGATTGCTAGTGCAACTAGCGCCAAAAAGAACGGTAAATTTCTCGCAGACGTATCCTCCGGACCGGTATCTCTGTTGGAACGTTCCAGGCTTTGCTCTAATTGTTCTCCATACCTTCCAGGTGCAGATGCCAATCGACTACGACGCGTGCTGATGACGGTTTTCCGTTCAAAGAAACGATTGAAGACACTGTAGAGGACACAGAAGCTACGATTTCTTAGTTTTCGAACTTGACCGTGTCGGATTTGTGGCATGGGGATCCAACAAGCATTTTCTTCCTTGGGAAACAAGATACCATCTGTCATAATTTTCTAAAATTGAATGTATCGTAACGTAATTATTATCCCTCGAATGGAGCAATTTTATGTCAAAATATTCCAGAATTAACTACTTGGAGTGTTACAGTAAAGCTAAAAGTTCGTCAGTGCGTCAACAGGTTTTAAGCGATTTGGATTTTGTCAACTATTTCATCGAAGTAAGTATAAATGGAACATCATCTTATTGTTTATAATCATGAATCTATGAAGGTTCTTGTCAATTTATCACTTTAATAGTGGCAGTACTTGTTCAATATAAATGAGCTGTACAAACGTTCTATCACTCCAGCAGACATCGATACTCGATCCGGTCTATATCACATGCTACCAACCATCAGTGACAACCAGTAGCAATGTAGTAAAATTGATTCACTTCTTCGTACCTTGCGCATCGTTTCCAGTCAGGACATCCTCCCCAGCTAGTGACGGCTACTCCACACTCCATCCTCCATCCCGAGGCAGGCGTGTGATTGATGAATATTTGGTCCTTCTGTCTGTCTGTGGACTGGCAACGAACTGATTAAAGATATTGCAGTTGATTACGACTGCATAGTTCACCCTTGTGGGACTGTGACGGGGAACTGAACTGGGTCGATATGGTGCAGCCAATGTCCACTGGGCAGACACAAAGCACATAAACCTACAAATGCTTGCTTTAATGAATGTTCAACACTCATTAGAATGCTTCGGCAGCTCTGGCAAATGTTGATTGGAGTGGGGGAGAGATTCCGTCCGAAGTTCGTTCACAGCAGTGCAAGTGAATCAATCGTAGGAAGTATCCATTAGGGTATGTGTGTATGTTTGTAGCAAATTAGTTCCCCACGGCGTTCAATCGAAGTATTTACTAAAGTTGTTATGAATATTGCGTATCATATTGATTGCTGTAGGAAAT
Organism: Toxorhynchites rutilus septentrionalis; assembly: GCF_029784135.1. Lineage (NCBI taxonomy): Eukaryota > Metazoa > Arthropoda > Insecta > Diptera > Culicidae > Toxorhynchites > Toxorhynchites rutilus. The sequence continues at coordinate 209,053,181 of NC_073746.1, forward strand.
TGCTCATTTGATGTTTTCCCCTTCCCGAATATTTCATTTCTGTTGGTCGATTGTTTTTTTTTTTGAGCAATTCGTATGGCTTTGAATCAGTCAAGTTTTTCCCAGTTACAAACTGTGCGGTAGAAGATTATATTTCACATTTTAAGCAGGTAATTAGATTGTTCCAAACATATTTTATAATCAAATTTCCCATCATCAAAACGGAAGAAGTCCTATTCGAGACACAACGTTTGGACTAGACCCTTAGTTCAAAGTTGGCTCGTTCTTCATTAATGCTCCCCGGTTGAGTTCCTACAGCAGCAATCATCCCCATTCTGCCGGGTAAGTCAAAAACTTTCAAATGCTCGCATACATATTTCCAGACCGCACGATGCGTCGTGGCAAAGCAGCACCTTCCCGCTTTGTGTACAATCATAAATTTTCGCAACCACGCAGAGAGCTAATTAATCTCGAAATAATTGACATCAAGAGGTAGAGAATCACAATCTGTGTATGAAAGCGGAGAGTACTGATATAAATGCAAACAAGACCGCCCACTTCCACCCGTATGCCCCCACACTTTGGCACTTCGCGCGAATTCACTGCTGTTCGTAGCGCTATGGGGCCAATCCTAGGCCAATCCTCCTCCGGCTCCCCCGGATTCAAACCATTCTGACAAGATAGCATCCAATACATATTTTATGAACTTTATAATGATTCAGTATGTAAGACTAGGGTATTAACCAAACGTCACGATCGACAAACAGAACGGCACGGAGTTGTGTAGAGCTCGCGCGTATTTATTATGGCCCCCGCCAAGGATCCAATAGGGGTGGGGATTGGGGTAAAAGGAGGGAGGTCAAAGCAGTTGTCATCGTTTGATAGCTGAAAGTTTCCATCAAGTCTTCGCGGTTCACTTGTAATGGAAACGACGGCATTCGCGGGTACAATCAAGTCGAATGGAAAGCCATTATTATGGTTGTGTCAGAGAGCGGCGGCGGTGTGACTGAAGATTCCTCCAGAGCGCGCGAACGAGGTGAAGACCGACGATACCTTCCCGTACGTATGTCAGTCTACTCTACGCGAAGAACAAATAGCCTTTGTTGCGCGCCGAGACAACTGATGAACTAGATATTTAATGAAAGACAGCAAGTAATGGTTTCGTGATAAGAATATGATGACAAAGTGATAATTAACTGTTGAATAAAAGATAGCAAATTTAAGGGGGAGGAGATGACAAGGACGGAAATTCGCCGAAACGAGAGACAAGCTACTTTGGAGTTTCCAAAGCTCGTTAGCAAACAAAAACGCGCGAAGCGCCCAACTTCACACCGCGTGCATTCGACGAGAGATGGTCCTTGTGATGTAAAATTTCGTGGAATTGTTCCGAGCGGCGAGTTTCATTTCAAATTCGTTCTTGTTAAATTGGCATTCTTTTCAACAAATATTCACAACAACGCTATATCAATAAATACCACAGAGAAATGTACAGGGGCATTGGAATTGTTTCAATTTTGGAATGCGGAACCTTTCTGAATCTTTTCTGTTACTACTCTCGGGGGGAGCGTTTTGTTATGAGCTGCTGAAATATTCAAGATATGGACCTGTTGTTTGGTGAAGTAGGTAAATAAAATATTCAAGAGGTAAAACCACATTTTAAACTGTTTCATGAAATGTGCTTAAAATCAATGGCACGATATTTATCTAACTGTTTGCAATGTTATGTGTATTTAAGCTTCATATTCCACGTGGTCATTCGAGACTGCTCTTCATTCAGCTCTTTATCGATAAATTGCTTTTAGCTGTTCAGAAATTTTAATATTTTTAAATATTTAAATATTTGAATATTTTTGTAAATTTTGAAACATTGAATTAACCCATCAAGAGTCAAGATATCAATTTTGGCAATCTTTCTCGAATGAAAAAGATCAAGTTGAGATATATATTTCAGTGCACATTTTGTTTTACATATGATTTATGTCCCTTACAAATTTAGAATTCTTTTCCTTTCTTTCTTTTTTTAACTGCCCTAATCTCACATTCAAATAATAGAATAATTAAATAATATAGAGTTATACAAACATAGTTATAACAAATTATGTGTATAAAATCGGATCGGTTTGTTATCTGGTTTTCTTCTTTTTATTTCTTTATTTCTCTCTATTTATCTGTTCTTATGATTCGGAGGCTTGTTCATTAATCTCTCTGTTTTCTAATTTTTCTGTATTCTGATTTTATGTTTTCTGATTCCAATACCCCTTCCTACTGATAGCATGGTCCAACCTATCAGCTTTTTTTGAAAAACTTTCAGCCGCTTCCTTTCTTCCTTTCTAGAACTTTGTTTGTATATTTTTCTGTTATTTTTTCTCTAGTATTCATTTTTCAGTAAACCAAAGTATAATTCGATTGTTTTTTTGACATTGCAGTATACATGCTTCTCGGGGATTGTTATCTTAATAACGACATTGTTAATGCAATAATGAAGTTAGCAAATACTTTCGCTAATGTTGATATACGGTTTTTTTTATATTGGAAGCGCATCAACTTATTTGTCTGATGAACAGTGGATCAGCAAAGGCACGAGAAACACAGACATTGATGATCACCGAGGATCGAGTCGTCTCATGTATTTTACATACAATTTTTGTAGTGATGCTTTATAAAAGCAGTAACTGTAGCATTTTAAGATTTTTTTTGTTATTTTACTCATTTGTCTTCTAATATTTTTCTGATTTCTAAACGTTTGTTTTTCAATTTTAATTATTTTTTTATCTGAATTGTTTTTGTTTTTAGATTTTGAAGGTATATTGGTAGTTTCTATTTTTGGTCTTGTTTCCTGACTCTTCTGCTTTCTCGATTGCTCAGTTTTTCTGTATTCAAATTTCTTTGTTTTATGATATCTCTGGATTGCAATGTTTCCATTTAAAAAAGCAGATACATTGTAATTTATCTGTTTCTCTGATTTATCAGTTTTCAGGTATGCTTGTCTTTTGAAATGCCTGTTTTCCGGTGTTTCTGTTTCAGAATTTCTAATCTGTCTGTTTTCGTGTTGATCTGTTATCTGTAATTCATTATCTGTTCCTCTGATTTGTCTAATTTCCAATTCGTCTCTCTTCTGATTTGTCAGTGTCCGATTTGTCTGTTTTCTGATTTTTCTGTATTATTATTTGTCGGTTTTCTTGTTTATCTGTAAACTGATTCGTCTTTTCCCCGATTTGTGTGATGTTCAATTCGTGTTTTTTTTTATTTATATATTTTTCGATTTGTCTGTTTTCCGATCTTCGTGTTTTTCGTGATTTTCGCGTCGAGGCACGCATTGTTTTTTTTACTGTTTTCCGATTATTCTGTTTTTTGATTTGTATGCTTTTTGATTTATCTGCTTTCTGTTTTATACTTTTCTCTGATGGCGACTACTTCCCGATTTTTCTGTCTTTTGATTTGTCTTTCCTCAGATTTGTATTTCTTCTTATTCGTCTGTCTGCTGATTTATCAGTTTCCTGATTATTCTGCTTGTTGATTCATCTGTTCACTATTTAGCCAATTTTATAATTTTTGGTATCCTCTATTTTGTCTGTTCATTGATTGGTCTGATTATTCTGTTTGCTTATTCATCTGTCTACTCTTGTGATTTTTTTTCATTATTTTTCTATATTGAGAATTGTCTGTTTGTTGATTTTTTTGTTCTGAATAGTACACTTCCCGATTAATCTTTTTTTGTGAATTTTTCGGTTTGTCTGTTTTTAAATTTTTCAATTTGTCTGTTTTCTGATTAAGAAATCTCATTTTCATGATTTTTCTGAATTTTTTATGTTCAAGATTCGTTTGACTTTTGTAATGTTTTTGTAGTTGAAAAAGATTTTTTTTAAATTTGTTTATGATTTTTATGATTTCTATCAAATTTATGAATTTTATGATTTCTTCGATTTTTGTGATGTTTGTGCAGTTTTCTGAATTGTTTTTGATGTGTTCATCATTTTTCTGATTTTCATAAATTTTATGATCATTAGATTAATAGATTTTTTAATTTAATGACTTTTATGATACTTATGATTGTTGTGATTTTTGTATAATTTTTGATTTTTTTATTTTTCCCATTGGTTTGATTTGATTGATTTGGCTTTTAATATTTTTTTTATTTTCCTCAGTTCCAGATTTTTCTGATTCTTCGTATTAAAGATTTGTTGTTTTTCAAGATTTTTCGCTTTTTTTTAATTTTTTCTGAATTGATTGATATTTTGTTTTTTTTTATTGGAAATTTTGTAGATTTTTGGATTTTTGATATTTTTGATTTTTCCATTTTTTCTGATTTTAATTGTTTCATGACTTTCATGATTTTCATTATTTCATGATTTTTAGGATGTTTATGATTCTGTGATTCTTATGATTTTTATGATTCTATGAGTTTTATTATTTGTTTGCCTTTTTTACTTGTGTGATGTTATGTAGTTCTCTAATTTTCAGTTTTTTTTCTGATTTTTCGTAGCGATGATTTTCTAATTTTTATGACTTTTATGATTTTGCGATTTTCACGATTTTCATAAATTTTATGATTTTTATGATTTCTTTTGTTTTTTCGATGCTTCAGCATTTTTACGATTTTTCGTATTGCTGAATTGTCAAATTTTTATAAATTTTATGAGTTTTGTAATTTTTTGGATTGACTTTTCAGATTTTCATGATTTCTTGTTTTCCCTAATTTTACTTTTTATTTAATTTTTCAGTTTTTTACTTTTTTATGATTTTTATGATTTTCAGTATTTTTTTTGTTATTTACCATTCAAATGTTTTAAACTTTAATAAGTATCAAGATTATTTTATTTTGCTTTTTTTATTTTTAGTTTTTTCGTAATTTTGCGATTTTTTCTGATTTTTATTCAATAAAATAACATAATTAACATTTCCGATTTTCTTTTTTTTTTCTATTTTTTTTTAATTTTTCTGATTTTTTGTATTGTCCTTATTTCGTCGAAATTTTCGGATTTTCCTGATTCTCTTGATTTTTCTGATTTTGATTTCCTTATTATTTCTCTGAGTTCCGTGTTCTGAATTCTGAATTTCGAGTTCTAAGTTATGAGTTTTGAGCTGTGAATTCTGAGTTCTGAGTTTTGAGAACTGACTTAATAATGAGTTCTGTTAAAATTTTATTTATGATTTTGTTGCCAACGCATGTTATTAGGGAGTTCCGAGTTCTAAGTTCTGATTTCTGACATAATTTTTTAAAACTACACATTTAACGCAATTAATGAAAAAAAGATCATCGAAATCAGAATTATTTATATGTGTTTTTTTTATTCGCTTTCGAACCAAAAAAAAAGGTTAACCCGGAATTCCTGCAATCAGGAAGTTAATAATATGGAATGATCTGAACTCCAACAGGTTATGTAGTCAATGTTTGTAACCATCGTTCTGGATATCGTTTTGAGTAACATAGAAAAATGGTCCCGGAGGGAGGCCATGTCGGGCGAACACAGCGTTTGTATGTCTTCGTTGACAAATATTTGCACCACCAAGGGAACGATTGAGAGATCAATCCCAGGGTCCTACGATGACCATCTTATAATTTGTACTTTATTGGTATAGGTATTTTGGTTACTTCGCACAAAGCTGGGGAATTCAGGAAACAAATTCTACGGTTAACACACTTAATGAGAAATAGTGATGTAAAACTGTGCTCAGATTGTTCCAAAAGTACCATATTTGCACCGATCGCCTCACCCCACCCACCAAGCAATGGCTACCCATGAACCCAAATACAAATATCCGCCATGTTACAGTAGCAAATTCGTGTATGTATATCACCGAAAGCCCCGGCGCGTACAAAGTTGCTCTACTTGAGTTTGAATGAAAAACGGAAGAAAAAGTTGTGAAAAGGTGATTGTACAGCATAGAAAAAAATTGTTCTGTACTGTGTGTGTGTCGATTCGTAACTGGGAAAAGTTTATACTGCATCAAGCTGGAAAGTGAAATCATCGAAAGTGGCCTCAATGAAAAAAAAATCCTTCTATATGGAAAACATTCCTAGACGCGGTCGTTAGTGGAAGTATGTGAAAGTACAGGTTGAAATTGTTAAAAATCTACCAGCAAATAGCCTGTTTTCGAAAAAAACAAGGTTGAGCGCGTTTTGTAATAAAGAAAAGGTTTATATTCCCAGCTGTATAAACAACACAATTAGCATAACCAACTTTTTCCATTTTCTTGTGCGCGTATATATGCCCTCTCTCTTCCTCTCTTTGTGAGGACTCTTTCCATCGAGTTTGATGCTTTTCCATCGCCAAATCCCACATCCCCACATTAGGAGCGCGGTAAGGATTTCCTAATTGCGTTATATTTTATGGAAAAAGGGTTAAACCGAAGTAGCACTATACACTCGGGAATTTTAGGTGTTGTATCTTTTGCGTACCTTGCTTTGCATGTGAGGGAATGATTCACTTGAAAATAATACCCAATTGGTTTCTCATTGACTTACCTGAAATAGAAAGAAGAGAATAAAATGTTATAAAACATATTGTAATAATAGCATGATTTTTTTTTCTCTCAAAATAACTGAGCAAAAAAATTGCTCATATTTTGTTGCAGTTTTCCCACGTTCCCTGGCCGTAATTCCACCCACATTCTCCAGAAAAAAAAATACATTCGAGACATCTGTGTGGTGCTAAATCCACCTCGTCTCGCCACCGGCATCCAGCCGCCCACCATCACCATCGAGGAGAGAAAGGATAAAAACGTCATAATAGAAGCATGTAATTTGTAAATGGTTTCGTCAGACAATGGCGATGCGGTTTAACTGTTATTGTCGTCCGAAACAAAAGACTGAAAATGTGAAAGTTTTTCCTGTGCTTTCGTGGCCATTGTGGCGTCGTGTGTTGATATTTGTCACGTTTTATGGGAGGATATTTAAGCGGATGAGCCTTTTTTGTGGGTTTTACTCAATTGATCAAAACGTGTTTTCCCATCTCTCGGGAATGTTTAAAATTGGGAAAAAGGGAAATTTAATATTGTGTAGGGCGCATGAAATTATTTCACTTATTTTCATCGTTTTAGGATTCTATTGATCATTAAAATATAGGGTTTTTAATAACTGTGTATTTGTAAAATGACATCTCCTACATAGTTTGTTTACATTTTTAGACTTGATACATATTTTTAAACGTCGTACAACTCATGTTTCAGAAAATTAATACAAAGCGCATTTCAATCGACCACTTGCTGGTAGATAAGTTTATGAATGAGGTAATGAAAAGTGAAATATGAGTCAAAATAAGATTATTTTCCATTTGAAAAATTGAACCGTTACTAGCCTCAGTTACTTTTTAATTGGAAGAGGGAGAAAAATAGCGAAATAATTTCTTGTTTTTTTTTATTTCAATAACCTCGACAAATATGGCTTTATCATGAGACCTGTTCATCCAGCAACCACGGCAGTGGAACTTCATACAAATCACTCGTCGAAAAGTGTCTCCTTTTTCACCGCTTGTTTACATCGACGAATATATTTTTTCCACTATGTTTCGTAGGAGACTGTATGCATACTGACAGATTTCTACTACGAGGTGTTTAATGAAGGATGAAAGGTGGGAATGTTTATGTTTATATATGATTTATCGTACAATTTGATTGAATGTATAAAAGTTGTCAACAAAACTGGAGTTAAGCACATTTTTAAATTTGCACTAATATTGATAAGGGATCCCCAGCAATTCTTGATGTTTATTGCGTGATTTGGTAACTGTATAAGTTACTGGAAACGAAGGTTTAGTGTAATGATTATATTTTGAGGATTATATTCACAAACATACAAGTATGATTAATATAAATTGCATGTATATGATGCGCCTGCAAACGTGGAGGCGATATACATACATCCTAGAAAATAATAAATCGTATAATTATCGTTTATATTACATCATATACACCAATATACATGTATATGGCCTCGAATTTCATATGCATATGCCAGTTATATACATAATACAAGTAATGTGTCTTAGATGTATGTATATCGCCTCCAATTTAGATTTTTGACGTAGGACCACATCTTACATTAAGGGTGCCAAATCAGAAAACAGGTCACGTTTTTATGAAATAAAGTTAACGTTAATAACTATTTTTGCTACGAACGGATTTAAACGTTTTGTATACCAATCGAATCGGAAATTTTCTAAGATTTTTTTTGTTTGATATGCTATACATTACAATCCCATAGTCTGTATATGGTTTAAATTGATGAAAATTGGAAACATTCCCATTTTTCCATACATTTGTTCTGTCCATTTGTGTGCTTTCCCGAACAGAGCTGTCAATAACGGGTAACTTATGCAGCCGCTAGATCAGAAACAACGAAGAGGGAATAATATAAATAATATTCGAAATGATAAACCATCAAATTTCAAAAGAAAAAAGATTGCGTAGTCCTACGTTCTAAGCGGTCGTGTCACGGATACAACCCCTCGAATTTTTTTTACGATTTATTTTTGCTGGGCAGGCCCGAAGACAGTTTTAAATTGTTAAAATATGAATGAAATTTTCTACTTCATGTTATTTGATTATTTGAAACATGTAGTACTGAACTTTATTTAACCATTTCTATATAAATTTTGCGATATTTCCACTAAAGTACAATAAACAATCAGGAATGAAGTATCCGAGTGCAACTCTTTCGTATCATATGTAAGAACTTTAATTGCCCTAGAATCATATTTCAGATAGCCGTACGGGATAGCTGCGGCTTGATAATCCAAACAACCGAAGTTCAAATCCCATCGGAGCAATTTTATAACCGTCGCCACCACTCATATCAAACATTTATGATCCTGAAAGTTAATTGATTAATTCCTATTTGTACAAACATAAATGTTTATAAAGGTTCTATATACATACAAAAATGGTGCTCCCCGGGCCGAACATTTTACGCCATTTTTTTATGGCAGCGATAAATCGTATATTCGTATGACAACAGACTTATTATGTTATTAGGTATTGCCTAATAACCTTGCATGTACAGTAAGTTACCTCTAATTCGACATTTAGTTAATTGTTAATTTAGTTAACAGACCTGTAATGGGACACAAATAATTGGACATATTCATCTCTAATTGGATATTTTGAAAACATCGAGTTTGGTACCCAAAGTATGGCCCCAGATTGAAAGTCGCCACCAGACGTCGACATTGTACCACTATCATCGTGAATGTCCAATTACAGGCCAATCACATCTAATGAGACACTGAGTAGTGCCTTGGTATGTCGAGAATTAGAGGTAACTTACTGTATATGCTATTTGGGCGCGTCATATACCACCAAAAATATCAGATATTCGATGCTCTATATACGATAGTTATACGATTTAATGTTTGCTGGGTTGGCATACTTGGCAGCTTGGTTTGTCAAGTTCAAAATCTCATGTTTACAGTTTTGAGTTAAGTGCAATTGAATGACTAAGTTGAACTAATTTATTTCTGTCACTATGTTTATCAGAACTCAAAAGACCGGTAAACAGATAATCTTTCGTTCTGTAAAGTTAAAAATAACTAAAAGCAACTTAAACTTTCACTTTTCTTAAAACCGGAAATATTCTGACTTAAAAATAATTTTTAACGTAATATTCCAAACATACATGTATTTACAAAAATCTATAATAATTATCATTATTATCAAGAACGTTTTCCGCCATTCGTTTTTGGGTTGTCTGTAGTAAATCGTATATACGCATGACAATAGTCGTACTAGATGCATGTAGGAGTCGTATATTCATCCATCCAATCGTCGTGAATACTGTTGCAAGTGGAAAATAAATGTGTGTTCGTTGCTTATGATGCGAACATAAATAACAACAAAATATAGTAATTTAAATTTAATAATAATAGGCACCACTCAGTGTCGCTTTGGAGGCGATTTTGGCCTCCTTTAATTGAACATTGGCGATGTGAGTGGTACAGTGTCAACGTCTGGTGGCAACTTTAATGTGGCGCCATAATTTGGGCCCCGAACTCGATGTTTACAAAAATGTTCAATTAAACGTGTCGCATTACAGGTCTGTCCAATAATCTCAACGTCGCAATAAATGTAACTTACTGTATATAAACAATATTTATTCCCAGCTGTTTTAAGACATCTCGCACAAATTGACAATATCATTCAGTTGTCAGTGCAAGTCGGTTCAATTTTTGGAGTGTGAAAAAAGTTCTCTGTTTACATAAAAGCAATCTCGAATCGGTCCCACATTTTCGCTTGAAGTTACTATCCCCTGCAGCAACCGTGTTATTAATTCAAGTATCTATTGATTGCCTTACATTTTTTGCAGAGATGTTATTAACCGTCAGGGGGTTTGACATGGTCCTCGGGTACTTTTCCGAAAATATGATCCGCCTATGGAATATTCATCGTTCAATATTTACCATTTCGAACCATCCATTTGTCTCAATGCATTCTCAATCTGTCTCAAATTGCTCTCTCACATATAATTCTCCAGTCAAACGCAAACGATGAAAATGATCAAAAATTTTAATTGGCCATAAAATAACCATTTTACGACACCCATAATTTCTTTACGCTCAAAGAGGAAGAAGCGGCACTTAGTAGTGCGGCTGCAATACGAGAGTTTTTTTCTCTTCCCCAGCATCAACATCATAATCAGCATTATCATCGTCATGATCATTGCGATCGTAATAATCGGCGTCGTCTTCACAAGCAAAGCCGCTAAATAAGTAACTATTAAAGTGCGCATTTCACCTTAATTTATTAAATAGTTATTCCTTCGGGGGGTAATTTTTTGCCCGTCATCTCTCTTCCCGGCGCAGAGGAACTTAATTCTGGACTTTTTTTTTATTATTTTGCGCCCAAGTCCAATTGCGAACCCTATTTATGGATGCTAATTTCTATATACGTGATGAGTAAGTTCCTGACCAGCTGGGTCTGGGATCTTGGAACCGGCGAGATGCAATGAGAGGGAATGTGAGTGGTCGAGGCACGCATGTTCGCGCATTAATGAGTTTTAAAACTCGCGCAGGCCGGTCATTTAAATGAAACGCGTGGTGAGAGAGATCCAATTCCGTTGGCAGCAGCCAGATAGCATCAAATCGGAATCACTTTTATGAAGCACCACGCTTCGGAGCGGGTTGAGTGCGCTCTGTCCACTCTGGTGAATGATATTCATATGATGGGCAGATGAAAATTGCTTAATTACTGTATTTGCATCTGGAGTGAGCGTCGCTTGCTACAGGCGCATAGTAATTAAAGATTAGGATTACGTTGGTTGGGGTCCGGTGGTGATAATTGAAAGTGAAGGCTTAAATTCAATTAGAGTAAAGTGGATGATGTGAGCGAGAATTTCGGTTGGCGTAGTGTTTTCCAGAGAATCCATGAAGAGAAACAATGAATTTTGTAATCGTCGTGTGCGGCATCACGTGAATCGTAATTCATCATGTAAATAACTCATATGTGTTACATTTAAATATTAGACTACTCCGATGATTCTTTTGTATGTTTGTTGTAGTAACTTTTAAGGCTTACATTCAAGTGTGTAGCAAATATATCACACAGTCATGTGATTTTTCCTGAGATATCTCAAACCTCAATCGCGTTGAAGATCGCACTTGATCGCACAATTAGCAACTGATTGTCTGAATTGACACAGCAGAAATGAACCAACTTCGCAGTCCATAGGAAAATCTGTGGAGCTTACAATTTTCACACCCTTGTTGCTGTTATCTTACACTATTAGGGTCGCTGTTTGTATTTTTCGCCTGGGAATGAAAAAAAAAGTAGAAGGGTCTGAGCCTAGGGACACGGACGGAAGTTTGACGTAGGACTGTGATTGTTCAGAACATTTGGTTATTTTAGATGTAATTCTTTTCATTGTTCAGAAATCTGTTAGTTTAACTTTTTTGAAACTCTAAATAGTAGCCCTGAAAAGGGCCGTTTGTTGTTTGTACTCATGACCTTCAAACTGTTTATAAACGAACAAAGAAAGACATTACGCTTCTGGCAGGAAGTTCAACTGTCTAACTGAAAATTATTAATGAATATCAGTGGGACACATAACAGTTTGGAATGGTAGATGAAGTATATGTGAATCGGTAAAACATTATATCGTCATTATGATTACATTGAATATGAAATTTATGGGGAAGAAACGAAAAAACAAGTTGAAAATACTCACGATTTCGCGATGTTTTGAGGTAAAATACACATGAAACCATAATGTTGCTTCATTTGGATAGCTTTGGTATTGTGATTTCTTTCCATTGCATGAAAAGTTGGAACTACATAATTTTTACCATGTGATTTCACAACATTTCTAAGCGGTTCACAAGAAACCCTGGTCGGATCGGACGCGTCGTTCGTGTTTTATTGTGTTTTAAAATGGAAGTGCCGCTTAAAAAATCGTCCACATATGAGTTACGTTCTACCATTCGTTTTCTGACCGCGAGAAATAATGGTGGTGCTGAAATTCAGAAAAACTCGTGCCACGCTACGAAAAATGCCTCGAATATTACGGCGATTATGCGATGATTAATAGAAAATGAAACGTAGATTACAAAAATCACCTTGTTTTTTTGTCTTAACTTTATTTTTCCGCGATTTCTGAGGCACTGAAACTTATTTTTTGATCGACCCTCGTATTATTAGGCATCGAAAGCAGTAGCTTTTTCGGTGAAATAATGTTCGTTTGCAGACTAGCACTATCTTGTCATATTGGTTCTACTGCTCAGTCTATCATAGAAGGAATTGAGTCATTGAGAATTACGAATATGAGTCATTAAGAATATTAATATCTCAATAAATCTTCGAATGATAATCGCTGCCTCCTCCTAATTAATGAACGTTCACTGTATGGGTGAAACTTTCCTCATTGCTTTGATGAAATCTTGCATGAAGTTTGAGTGATGCATGAAATCTTGCATCTGAATACTTTAACATCTTGCTAAATTAGAATGGAAGAAATTAGAATGGAAGAAAGAATGCATAATACATGATTTACCTTCGCATCTGCTCGCAAAACATACCTCTTTTCTTTGTTAAATTGCTCACTCATTTGATTATTTCCACTATTGATGTTTCAGACGATATACGTATACATATATACGTAAGAACGATTCTGCGTAATATGCATTTGAAAGCTCTTAATAAACGTTACATTTTTCGTAGAATGACCCCCCTATATAGAAATCAAAGACGTAGACGTCAAAAACAATACAATAGGCAGTCTTCAATATATCCTCCGACATCTTGATTGCAAAAGCCAACCCGATCACTATTGAGAAAATTCGACAAGAACATCATGGAAACGGCGGAGTCTTCGATTCCAAAAAAAAAACCTTAAGCCAACCAAAGAAAGAGAGCGCTGCACTAGTGATCCGAGGACATCACAATGGATATTAAGAAGCGGAGCAAGCTCCGATCCGATCTATGACTAAGGGAAGGAAGTAAACTTGAACAAATATCGAGCGTAGCGCATAGAGGTGCAACAGCTGATCAGGGAGGCAAATTTGGACAGTTGAACTGGTTTCCTCGAATTCATGAACGAGAACCAGTCCTCTGTCGCCCTTCCGAGGCTGGGTCAATGTACTAAATGAAAAGAGGAGACACGGGACTGTCTACGGATATGACCGCTAGTTTTATCGGCAACCGAGAGTGGACACTAGTTTTGTAAGTAGCCTCGTAGTCCTAGTGATTCATCCTGAAAAACTCTACAATATAAACTTCTGACCGAAACGTGTTTGCACCCAGACGTAGTAAACGCTGAGCTTGCATCAAACTACTGCCTTTTTCGTTGTGACCGCAATGTTAACAAAAGCATTTTACAACGCGGCGGCGGTCTTTTGGTCGCTGTTGAATCCGATCTTCGTTGTAGTGTAGTGCAGTTACGTAAACAAGCTGTACTCATCTCGAACAAATGGCCGTTCCTATACGTCTTCCCGAGACAACTATTTACGTCTACGGAATTCACATACGTCCGAGCTCTTATCCTGAAGTTTATGAATCGAACGCAGCTGCTGTTCAAGAGATTTGCGATCTCTCCTCAGTATACGACGTCATTGTTGCACTTGGCGACTACAATCTCCCACATCTGTCTCGGTGTTTCGACGAATACTGTAACAGTTACCTGCCAGGCAACGTCTCTACCGAGTCAAAAGTTGCCGAATCGTTTGCCGAATCCATGGTCACCTCCGGATTTCACCAAATCAACTCAGTTCGTAAAGCAAACGGACGTCTTCTTGACTTGGCGTTTGAGAGTGAATCTACCTATGTAGAGCTCATAGATCCACCATCTTCGCTTTTAAAAATTGACTCTCACCACAAGCCGTTTGTTCTTCGGCTTGAAATCGTGACTTGAAATAAAAATCCCATTGGCGTAAGTAACGTCGATGACTTGGATTTGAAACTATGTGGCTTCGTAGCGCTTAATGACCTGCTTGCGGCGGTTGACTGGAATGCTACACTCGGTGACACATTCACGGATCAGGCTGCACTGTTCTACGAGAAGGTCTTCGGCATACTCCACGATCATGTACCATGTAAACACAGGAGTTCCGCAGTTCACTTAAAACTCCCTTGGTGGACACCAGAACTACGACACCTTCGAAATATAGTTCGGAAAGCGCGTAAACGTTTTTTCCGCAAATGATCTTGGTGCATCAGGGAAAGTTTGAAACACCTTGAAGCGCTTAACAGCGAATGTCAAGAAAACGCGTTTCGAAGCTATACCAACCGCACCGAGTCGAAAAACGTAAACGTGATCTGTCATTAGGAACCTGAAAAATACTAATCTAATCCCTTAAAGAAATGGCGTATATAGGAGGAACTACAGACTCTCCCGAGAAGATCGCTAACTTCTTCGCGAACTTTTTCAGCAGCGTGCACAATAATGACTATCCCAGTTTTTCAGCGGCTGGTCGAAATATTCCATCGTTTGACATAAGCCTTCCGCAATTAACTTTCGCCCCAAATGACGTAGCTGCAGTTTTGAAAAAAACTTGACGTTTACAAAAGTGCCGTTTCAGATTGTATAGCTCCAGCTTTTCTCAAGGAATGTGCTGATACGTCAAAAATTCCGATCAGCCTAATCTTCAACAGCTCTCTGCGCGAGCATATGTTTCCAGAGGTGTTGGCATCGATCACTCCAATCCACAAATCACCATTAGCAACTACCTATAAATCTCAATACTATGCTGCATCACCAAAGTTTTTGAAGAACTCGCCCACGGGAATCTTTGCAATGCTGTTCGTTCGCTCGAATTTGATGCTCAATACGGTTTCGTGAAGAAAAGGTCAACCATTTCGAATCTGATGAGTTACATGAGCGTTTTGTCAGAAACCGTAGAAAGTCGTAGTCAGGTAGATCTACTTTGATTTCTCTAAAGCTTTTGATAATGTTCCGAGGAGAGGAGCGAGCAGTCATCGAGTGTAGACACGTTGTTCGATCGCTCCGTGTTTCTATTTATTTCGTTTGAAGTGGCCATGATGTGATGAAAGTGATTTTATTTAGCAAAATTTGGTGAAGTGAAGTCGTGACTGTTGTAATCATAATTTATTTTCTTACAAGTAGAAAGCGTGCATATCCGCTGAAAATTTTTCGACTTCCGCTATTTTTGGACGCGTTTTAATTTCGTTGAATACATACGTGAAACAGTTGGTATGTGATTTGCGAGTATTTTGCGCCCCCGCTCCTTGATTTAGTATCCACGATGTTTCATTGATTTTTTTTGAAAACGCGATAAATGTGTTTTGACGTAGGACTACGTCTTTCATTTCTATACCGGGGTGTAAAATCAAAGTTTCGAAAACGAAAGCGTTACGCCGGAGACCGAGATTTTGAGCGTTAATAGCTCTTAAACAACTGAACGAAATGGTATGATGAACACTTCATTCGAAAGATAAAATGTTTACGCGTCATATACTTGTTACTTTTTCATCCAAAAACTTGTTTCAATAGCCTTAAAATTGCTTTCAAAATAGGCTATTGAAATAACCAATCGGTATATAAGCGAGCGTCGCTCGTAAACCCACTCAGTTATAATTGAACAGCGACTGGAGCATGTTGTCGCTGTTGTGATGAAGGTCACTTCGTTTATCATGAAAGCGCTGATGAACGGTGTTACCAAGAGCCTGTTTGTACACCTTAGGCCAGAAGGGAATCCATCAGGAGGAGAGTGATGCCACGGTTCCGCTTGAAACATCGGAGCAGCCGACACACACACATACACGCGCGGAATCCTCGTTGCTATCATCGTTGCTGAAAAATAATCTACCAGTTCCCCTAGGAATTGAAAAATACATTCATGCGAAAGAGTTTATTTTAATGTTTTCTATCCATACAACACTGCAACCAAATACATTTGGTTTTGTGATTTTTCAATCAATCGCAATTAACAGGAAAGCTTCTGAAAATTATTCTTCTCCATCAGTAGAAAATTTTCGTATCCAATATTGGATGCATAACATGAAAAACCTTGAGCCTCCAACGTAACGCTCTCGTTTTTGAAGTCACCCAAATATTTATTTATCCATTCATTCAGGATGGATTTAGATTCAACTTCAAACAAATGATCTCTAAATCAATGCTAGTCCTACGTCACCCTTGCGGTTATACCATAGATATAACCCACTTCCTGTTTTGTTCGTTTGCCCGCAATTTGTTTGCGCTTAAGTGAAATGTCAGTCGCCATTAATTTAGATTTTCTCATAAGAGAGATAGAAACAGAAAACAGAAAATGAAGTGATATTAGTGCAGTGCTAGAAGAGTGTTTAAAGATGGCAGCGAGAGGGATTGCCGTAGTGAGAATGGTGTATCTAGGGTTGTGAAGGTTTTTTTATCCGATAGCTATTTTAGTGAGAGCGAGTCGGGGTTGTAAGGTTGTGCGGGAGGAGAGAATTAGGATGTGAAGTAGTTTTCTCCGCTCAAATATTTGCGCTCTGGTCTGGCCGCAACATCGCTCTCTGAGAGGCCATATAAATCTTATGAGCCAATAAAAGTTTCTAGGTTTCTAGGGTTGCTCATGTTTATCCGCCACAATGCAAATCATTTTGAATTTGTCTTTCTGTAACAACAGAAGTTAAGATGTAAGACCGCTTCGCAAGCCCCTGTGAGATTGTATTGAGATTTGATATACATATGAAGATAGTGATACTTTTAAAGGCTTGAGATTCTGTTCCTGTGTTATATTATCTTATTATAATTCGCGTACAACTGTTTAGTTTAATTTTTATTGAATTTGAGGTTTATCATGGATTTGTTGATTTCAGCTAGAGTGTATACATGTGACGTCATTGCAATTACGTTGCGTTTTTTTTTGAAGTCATCATGCAATTGTCATGCATCAACATTATTTTTTCCTATATGTTTTGCTCGTAATCTTAAATTTTTGAGTTTTTAAACTCAAATTTCTCTTGGTTACTCAGGTTCTCAGGTTTTCTAAATGTAACACTGCACCGTCGCGATTTAAATTCAATAAAGGGTATAGCTTTAGAGTATAGCGAATAGCTCTAGAGAAGTTCTCGTGGTTACCTTTTCAGGTTTTTGAAAGATATCTCCCCGCCGTCGCGAATGGTAAAGTACATACGATAAATAATATATGAAAACGAAGCCAATTCAGTCAACTTTATAGGGTTTCCTTCTCAGGATACCTGAAGATAATCTTTGCCGCGTGTTGTAACACATGAGATTTTCGGATTTTTGTTTTGTCGAGCGGCCAATTGTTCGCATTTACATAAACACATCACTTACCGCAGTGAATCCTGATTTTTCTTAACCATTCCCACTAACAACTATCCCTTCCATGATAAATGCTAGGGAACCACGCACGCTGGCCTTCGGGCGGCGAATATCATAGTAACATTCCTTCCCTTCCCCTGATGACTGTAAGGACGTGGCCGTCGTCGTTATTGACCATTTAAAGCTCGAATCACCAAAAATTACACAGCGAGAATGATTTGCTAGTCCCAAACGTCATTCTGTGTGTTCTTTGTGCAATTCGGTTGGTTCAGGTCAATCACGGAGAGCAACTACGAATTGTACAGTCTACCCAAGCTCAAGCTCTAAAGCTTTTGATAAAGTACCTCACGAACTGGCTATCGCGAAACATAAACACATTGGACTTCCTGAATGGATAAATGAGTGTCAATGATCACGCTAGCCGGCTGAAGTCTGGAAGCTTTTGTACGTTGATGACTTAGAAATATTTAGAAAAATCACTTCCATTCTGGACTGCTGTGCTCTACATGCCGACGCGAATGAATTGATAGCACGGTGTGCTGATAACAGCAAGGAGCTGACCATCAGCAAGTGCAAGACAATCAACTTTACGAGGCGTCAATCGTTTGTGTCTTTGGGCTACGTTATCTGCTCTGCTGTTATCGATCGCGTTAACTCCATTAGAGATCTCGAAGTAATTGTCGACACCAAACTGAAGTTTACCGACCACATCAACACCGTCATCGGGAAAGAATAAGCTGTTTTATGGTTTATCCGACGGAACTCACAGTCCTTCCGGGACCCGTACACGTTGAAGGCTTTGTACAGCTCAATGGTACGAATTGTCCCTGAATACGCAGCATGCGTGTGGGCTCCCTAACATACAACGCACATCATCAGGATTGAAAAAGTGCAACGCTGCATTATCCGCTACTCCTTAAGGCAACTGCCATGAAAGATCATTCCACTCATTTTCCTGATTACGAGACTCGCTGTTTGCTCATCGACTTGGAAACGCTGTCGGCGAGGAGGACAAAAATTCAACGTTTGTTTGTCTTCGATTTGTTGTCCGGAAGCATCGACTGTGCGGAGTTAATCAACGAGATATGTCGCTACGCTTCCACCAGACAGCTCCGCGGAAGACAACTATGTCGAACGAGTCTTGAGAAAGAACAAACGAATTAAGTGTTTTCAATTTTGAAAATGAAAAAACAAATTATTTGTCATCTTTGTAAATTCAATCCAAAATTAATTGTGATACAACAGAATGTGGAAACATTCTGTAATTTCATCTTGCGGCATCATCAATGGTCGTTTCTACAGAAACAAACCTAGCTAGGTGACTGAAAGTCTGGCAAATAGAGAATTTGAAAAAAACTCTCGCACTTCGCATCGAGAAAAACCTTTATTAAGGAAGATCGTTGACAGCTAACTGACTGTAGCGATACTGTGTAATAGAAATCGTGAATAGCCTCTCTCATACCCGATAATTTGGAAACGGGCGAAGCTGAAATTGCAATATTTCCTCTCTCTACAGTGTCTGAAGAACGGGCTCTTCGTGCAAACGAGTGCGAGTGATTTACGCGTGGTTACGAGTTATCAATTCCATTTCACAATGGTCCAGGAAACGAGTTTAGGGGGAAATTTGCATCGAGAGCTCGACAGTTATTCTCTAGACCAGAACTGTCTTCGACAAACTTGTTACATATGACGGAGCGCTCGTTTTCATTTCATCAGTGAAATCGACAATCTAACTTTTTTATCTTATTGTATAGAGGTAAATATAGTTCGACAATGTTGTACGGTATACGTGATAATGCTTGCACAATCATACAGATAAGTTAATATCATATTAGGCTGCGAGCGAATGAAGCGTGGAAGTGTCCCGACGGATCATGAAAAGGATTTTAGACCGAGAAATGAAAGGACAACTATCCGCGAAGATGGCCACAGATCATGCGAGATCACACATACGGTACAAGAATTCTGATAAGTAATCAGATACCAGCGGATCTTTGTCACAATCAGGGGTCTCTTATCACAGCGAGTTAATCATTGCTTGGCAATTATTCAGATCGATTTGCGCTCCAGAGGAACGCTCGTGCCAAGTTCATGTTTAGGCTTTCAAATCGTATTTGCTGACACGCGCATCGCTGTTTGACGTATTGATCATACACTATTTCAAAAAGCTATTTACATAAATTATGCCACAGTGAGAGCACTCTTCCGCCTCTCGGCGAACGCTGCAGCAGCACAGGCCCACGATAACTAACTGTTCGGAACCGTTCATGCGGCAGTTTATAGTGCAATATCAGTGCATTTGTCATTCCACTGATGGTGCAATTTTCACGCTCGGACCACGTCTATCGGAATTTCCACTCTGTGGCGAGTGCGTTTCCGTCCGACGCACGGAGCCGGACCGATTTCCGCTGAAATGGAAACGGAAGTCGTGCGGTGTGGTGCGGTGGTGCAGGGTGGTTATTTGTATGCGGATATACCGCTGCTGCAGTACACACTTTTTTCCGCTGCCGTGCATTGAGTTGATGAAGAGAGGATGCTTCGGATGCTGCTGCCACTGAGTTCGTCCATTCTCGATGCACGCGAATGGGAGTGATTTTCGGTGGCCTAGTTATGCTTTTTTGTCAAGCAGTGGCATCATTCATTGGATTGAAAATCACACCAGGATAGAGTTGAACATTTTGTGATTCAATCCCCATGCGAGTGTGTGCCTGCGCGTGACAAAAATGTGACTGAAAAGGTGCATTTTTCATTCCGACGAAAATAGGCTCTGGAGGTTTCGTACTTCGGGGATGATTTTAGCTCGGTTGCAAATATACTTTTTTATTTGATGAAAATGTAACAATAAAGTTATTTGAGTAGGCTTCGTGAAGTTAGTTTTTTACTTCCAAAAGGTGTTTAAATCCACGAATTTAGATGTTCCACTTTTATATCATGTACTAAATTTTCTCATCTTTCAACGGAAAGCAACAATCTTAACAATCTTTTTAATGTAGACCCAACAGAGTTGAGGCAACAAAGTCCGAGACAAAAAAAAAAGTTCTATAAATCTGTCATTGTTGAGATTTGAACATATGCGTGGAAGGATTTCTTCATCGAAAATTATCTGTCACCTCCTGAGAAATTCTGGATATTTTTTTTCATGTGAGAAAGGTGTTTTCTGACTTAAAGGGGATGAATCAAAAATTAAATTCTTCTTTCATATTCAATAAAAAAAATATGCATAAAAAACGATTTTTTTTTTAATTCGGTTATATACAGGATTCGATTATATAGAGTAAAACCTGTTTTTGTGCAGTTTTTTTGTGTCCATTTTTTGTGCGGTTTTTTTTTGTCCAATTTTTTGTGTGCGGTATATGAAAAGAAGCATATTTGACGAAGTTATTGTCCATTTAGTTTGTTTCGAGGGTTTATATGGATTTCAGTGCGAAAAAAGCATGTTTGCGTCTCAATTATCCACTTCTGAAATCATTCCCTTCCTCCCATCAAATGCTCTAAGTTTTTCTAAGTGTTTGCATGACATGATTTCTAACAGCAACACGTTTCGACATGCAACTGAAAGCACAAAACAGCCACGTGTAACCGAAAATGCAAACAGGGGAATCAAAAGGAAATTGAACGGTGAACGGTGTGGATTTGAGTTATTTTCTTGGGGGAAACTTTTTTTATGCGGTCTCTATCCCCCGCACAAAAAAAGGTTTGCCGGTACAGTGAAAATAAATCCGAGACTGTATATAATCGAGTTCCCCCGGACTTCATTCCTTCTTTTTGGTAGCAAGATGCAAAACAACAAAACGCAACCGAATTGGACTATAAAAATCATTTTATTCATGTTTATTATTGTAGACATTGTTTTAGAATGAAACGAAATTTTAATTTAGTTTACATTGTTGGTGGTGCTGGAAAAGTCATCTGAAAAATTGGAAAATTATTCTGAAACAATACACAAGTTGACCATATGTCAAACACTGCAATGCTTTCAGTATGCATCATGCCTTTTTTATGTGTCATAGAATCTTTATACGTTAAAGTTTTATTCGTATCTAGCTTTGAAATAGATTACCAATCGAAACTGGAAATATTCTTCTGAATCACACCGTGGTCACGCGTATTCTACTGCTTGCCACTCAAAATACATTCGAATACGAAATCTCAACCATGTAAGGTAAATGATTTTGGTTTGTCCAGTCGAAAATATGATCATGATTTGTCCACTTTTTTGAATGCTCTAATTTAGCACACCTTTGCCAAATCAGATGTTTCAAAACATATAAATAAAATTGTTTTTTTTTCACGATTTACAGTAGTTTTATGTTATATTTTTACGGAATCACATGTTTTGAAGTAATATAAAATACACCTTCTATTTGTGTCAATGCGCCCCTCATTTGAGCTAACTTTTAATCGATCACCAGATTATTTTTTGGCACGTATTCAGACCTTTTCAGGATTATAATACTTACAAATATTGTAAACATCATGCTTGCACACCATTTGTATCAGATTTACATAGTTAAACCATTAAATTCACGCATTTTGATGAACTCAATTCTGATCATGAGTTGTCAAATACAATAACGTTGTTTTGTCCACATGTCTATGGCAACCGCTTGGCGTGCTGCAGTTTGTTTATTGAGTCTTTCGCGTATAGCAGAAATAAGATTTCTCTGTGTTGAGTGTGTTGAGGATAACACTTTTAAAATGCCCAAGAAAAGGCAATATGCCTCCTCGAGCACTGTCCACGTTTCATGCCCGTGGACAACAACCGGCCTAATGAGCGGCTTGTACAGTGTACACATTGTACCGGTCTGTTCGACCGCAATTCATTGTGAAGCCCATAGTAGGCATGACTTCCGCTGATAATACGTCTCCGAATCTCGCGGCTGGTGTCATTGTCCGCCGTTACCAGTGAGCCAAGGTAGACGAATTTGTCAACAACCTCGAACTCATCGCCGTCGATGGTTACACTACTGTCTAAGCGTCGTCGGTCGGCCTCGGTTTCACCTGCCAGCTTGTACTTTGTTTTGAACGCATTTATCTTTAATCCGATCTTCGCTGTCGTTATCATTCATAATTTTCCATAGCTCTTCGCGGTCGATAGTATCATACGCTGCTTTGAAATCGATGGTGCGTGGGGAGTTTCTATTCACGGCCTTTCTGGAGGATCTGCTACAACGTAAAAATTTCAACGAAGCGGGCCTGATGACTTCCCACAAATCTGTTCGCAATTGGTGATAGTCGGCGGAAAATAATTTGAGATAGCACTTTGTAGACAGCATTGAGGACGGTGATCGCACGATAATTCTCACTTGTCTAGCTTGTCGCCCTTTTTGTAGATAGGACAGATAATCCTATTCTTCCACTCCTCCGGCAGTTGTCATCCCAAATTCTTACAATCAACCGGTGTAGATAAATAGCTAACTTCTCCGGGCTATCTTAATAAGCTCCGCTCCGATGCCATCCTTCCCAGCGGATTTATTGTTCTTCAACTGGTTGATAGCGTCTTTAACTTCGCGTTCGTTGAAGTGCTGCTTCCACCTTCCCGTCACTTCACGATCGTCCGTCAGAATACTCCCATTCTCATCCCGACACATTTCGGCTCGCGGCACAAAGCCTTTGCGGGATGCGTTCAGATTCTAGTAAAAATTTCGCGTTTCCTGAGACCGATGCAGCTGCTCCAACTCTGCATACTCCGACTCCTTCAGGTAGTGCCGTTTTCCGCCGGAAGATTTGGGTACGCTGCATCTTCTTCTGTCGATGTATTTCCACGTTCTGACGAGAGGCATTGTGCAAATTAGCCGCCCGCGTGGCGTTTTCCTCATCCATCACCCTCCTACATTCATCATCAAACCACTCGCTCCGCTGAATACGTCCCACGTGCCCGAGAATGTTCTCTACAACGCCGTTGATGGTTGGTGTAATGGTGTACCAATAGACCTCGAGAGCTAATGCACGTAATTTCCAGCGACATCAGGCTGCTTCAGCCGCGCGAGATTCAACCGAGGCGGGTGTCGGTACCAAATGTTGTTCACAACGGCGAGGATTGGGCGCATCTTCACCATCACCAGGTAGTGATCTGAGTCAACGTTAACGTTCCGATTGGATCTGACGTCGATGATAACTGAGAAGTGCTGAAAGTCAATCAAAACGTGGTTGATTTGTGTTTCCGTCTGATTAAGTTACCTCCAGGTGTACTTGTGTAGTTGCTGTCGTCATTGCAGGAATTCCTGCTTTTTTTCGAGAGTGTCCTTCGTCAGCAATCTCCTCTTTTCCATGAGCCCTCGTTCTGCTCCAAGAGTTCTGGTTCCTAGAGTCCCTGCTGATCGCTTTCTTTGGATCAGTCTTCTTAGCCTCCTTACGGCACCAGCAATATGTTTGTGCATTTCAGTAACGCCCCGGGTGCTTCTTTACGGCTGATATAACACCAGAACAACCGTAATGGGTTAAGAAGTCACACACGTCACACTGGACCATATCGTCCTTGCTGTCACGGCCATCGCTAAGCATGCAGTGGCGGTCACTTCCAAAACTAATCAATCCGGTTGCTCCCTCTACCATTTTGAGGTTATATCCATGTATTCAGGTTTGTGTTTCTTGAAATCTGAACCAAAGTTGCTGTTCATTTCCATTTTTGGCGTAGGATTACATCTAACATTTCAATTTAGGGGCCAATTTCAATTATTCGTCTGGAAAAATGTAGCACATCAATATCTCTTCAATTAATGGATGAATTTTGATTCCGAATACGCTCTCTCTATCTATTTGACCGAAAATTATCGCTCTATCATATGTAACAACTTTTTCGAAGACAGTTTTCGGCTACAGAATAACTGTCAAGCTCTAAATGTTAATTTTCACTTAAATGCACCACCGGTGAGGGCGTCCAAAATGGCCATTCTCAAGGCTGAGAGTCTATGTTTTCTTTGTACTGTATGATTATTTCGCAAACTATATTAATTTAATGGCTTTGGTTATAGATATTGGATTGCAGGCTGGTAAATTGCCGTTGCGCAACATGGTGTTTGAAAAAACTGCGCTGAGCTACAACTCACCTCAAACTGGTTGCAGAGATAACGACACCTGGCAAAGTGATGCACACCACATTGTACATATGACGGAGAGCGTGTTGCAAACTTGACACCTTCTCATACACTCGACTGCATGCTTCCAATAATATGAAGTTGTGCAAAGATTTATGCGCCGACCGCAGAACTACCCAATGGTATTGGCGCGAGATGGTTTATAAATCTTGCTGATTTATCTAGGCCAACGCTACGGGAATCCGGCTTTAAATGAGGGGCAATTGGAAGAGAGGAGGAAAAAAATCAAACCGCTGGAATGGAATTGAACAGCAGAGGTGGTAAAAGCCAGAACACCTGCAAAATAAATTTCGCTACAACTTTATCCCCGGGTAAGAAAATAGCGTTCCTTTTGCAAATACGAACAAAAATTGACTTCAATATGCAAACAGCCATTAATTTTTCCCCCTGGTTCCGCGCCACAAGAAAAAAAAAATCCACACATCTCCCGCCATGATTGTTTAGGAAACGAATTCCCATGTAATGGTGAACCCCAGGAGAGCAAGAAACCGATTTCGTTTGGCAAAACCTTGGTTAGCTTCCGCTACATGTGTTTCAATTTCCTTTCCTTTTCAATTTTCATGTTTATGTTCCTCGGGAAAATTGCGCTTCATGCCTCATCTTGAGGGGTTCTCTGCGGCTGTGGAAGCACAAGGGAAAACGGCAACAAAGAAAAATTCACGATTTTTCCATGTAGCATTCTGGAAAACATCCTCATTTTATCTCTCTATCTCTGTTTCTCTCTCTCTCGCCCGATGCCGGGTGAATATATGTAAAGATGGAGAGAAGATAATATTCAAATAAAGTTATTATTTATTCCGCTTCTGAACATATCTTCACTGAATCTTTCATGACAGCCACCAGCAAACGCGCACGTAATATGTTTGAGATCTCACAGTGCCAGAGCAGCCCCCGGAAGCTTAGGGAGTGGGAAGAAAAGGGCCGTATTCCAGCAATCTGGTAGAATGGTTGGTTCATAGCCTTGATTTTAATTTCAGGACATTTATTGTGCCCCCATTGTGTATCGCTAGGAAAGCGCCTCTCTAGCCTCTCGCGGATAGATTCGCTAACATGATATCCATGATCTCCGAGCGCATATATATTTCGACCCTGAACTCCGGAGCTGGAAAAGTCAACCAAGATAGCTGAATGGAACACCCAGTAGAACACACAATTCGTCGCCGGTTTGACGATCCAACCCGACGCCAGCCGGGGTAACAAACGGTGAAATAATAAAGAGATAGTGTAACGTTTCTCAATGAAGAATCTCGCCATGTTGGCTCTGTTGGGTAGGTATGCTTATATGCATTCATAAGTAGGGATCCGAGCTTAGACAGAAAAAAGCAGCACTTTAGAGCATCAGCAGTAGCTATGGAAGCTCAGATTCTGTGTTTGCAAACAGAGACAAAAGTTGGTGCATTGGAGCATTCCTCGAATCCCTGGTTGGCTCTATGTGACCCGGACTGACGTTGGGTGTCCTCCGCATCGTCTCAGGCGAGTGTCGTCGTGGGGCTGACAACGAACCTCAAATGAATATATACAATGAATGAATGAATCGAATGAAGGAAAAAAGGGAAGAAGAGGTCCGAGAAAGAAAGATAGCGTACTTTTAGCTGATAAAAAGCCCCTCTCTGTGGATGTGTGTGTGTTTGAGAAGGTAAGTGTGGCACCAAGGTGTTGTTGAACTGACTTACCGTGTGTACTTTTTGCCTGATTCGTTTCTCTGCACAAATAGCGCCACTTTTCTGCTCATTTGGGGATATTACAAATTGTATGCGATAGAGGGTGCCAGATACTGACTGCATTTCTGAATGGAACGAATGGAATGTCACATCTGACAATAAGATGGTATGTAACGATCCGAATGAGTGGCAGCGGATATGAATAAATGTTGTGTGCTCAAGTGATTATCAGCTTCAATCGGTTTGCCGACGGCGATGCTCGAGGCAGATAAGAATATAAACGTAGTTTTGTTGAATTGGAAATTAAATTTCATGTTCAATTGTGTGAACGCGTGGGAATATTCATGGACAATTAACATTTTGCTCTTTTAAGAAACAAATAAGCGTCGATTAAATTTCTGAATATACACACAAAGCAACTTATCAACTCGAATTAAGAATTAATTAAGAATTTAAACTCTTCATTTGCTTGAAAGTAAACTGGTGCCTTTTCTGTGATGAAGACACTGTATGTATAGAGACAGTATCGAATACAGTATAATGTTTTGTTTATTGAACCCTCAAAACTTCATTTGTTAAAAAATATTTTTTTGAGTTTTTTCGCTAAGTTATTGATCACTTGTCTGTTTTTAAATGTATCGAAGGTGTTTTGAAAAGGGTCATGGAAGAATTAAACGTCTAATTAGCAAAAAAAAAACATGTTTGTGAACTTTCTACGCAAGGTGGTGGTTATTCAAACTTACAATTTTCATTATTAAAGAATGTAACGTTTGAAATTTGGTCACCTTAATTTTGACGTATTTCTTTTGAGTGTGTATTTGAAAAACTAGAACACCTCTATTTTGATTTTGACGTTTGCTCTTCAATTCTCAAAATGGCGTCCAAGCAAGAGAAGGAACGCTTGAAAACGTTGGCATGATGTAATTTTTGCGGCTTCGATATTAAGCATTTTGAGTGGTTTAATTGCAAAATTGAATTCGCTGATGGTTATATTTCGGTTTGTGAGTTGACAGAGAAGCGGTATTAGATATGTACGGAAAAGTAAATTCATTCGTAAGTAGTAGATTTAAATTATTGAAATAAGTGCACTGGTGGGGTTAAAATGGATAGTCATATCCGAGATCACATCCAATGCACGAGGGAAAGTGAAGAGAAGAATATTGAACTCTTTTTTTATATTGCTTTCTCTTTTTGTTCTATTTCAGTTACTGGATGCACTAACACTGAGAGAGAGCGAAATTATTCCTCTCGCGAGCGATAAACTTCTACGGTTCGTATATTATTGACCTGTCCATATTCCCCCTACTACATGTCCATTATACCCGCAGCGATAAAAATGTTCTACTTTTCGGCTTGTTTCAATTCCAGTAAAAAACATGAAAAAACACATTTTTATGAAACTTTCGGCCAATTATTTCGAAACTGCGAAACTGCTTTTATGTTTTGGAAAACATGAGTTTCCAAAGATACAATTGAAGTTTTCATTAGGATGTCCGTCTTACCCCCATCTCCCCTGCCTGACAGATTTAGGTTTGCGTTCGTTGAGGAATTTGCCCAGAAATCCATTATTTGGCAACCTAAATTCACTCAGTTGCCCCTCAATTCCGCCCAATAGAAAAAAGTAGAAGGGTCTGAGCCTAGGGGCACGGACGGAAGATTGACGTAGGACTGTGATTGTTCAGAACAATTTTTTTCAATTGTTCAGAAATCTGTTTAATTTTTTTAAACTTTTTTTTGAAACTCCACATAGTATCTCTGAAAAGGGTCGTTTGTTATATGTACTCATAACCGTCAAACGGTTTGTAACGAACAAGAAAAGAAAACTAG
The DNA here is from genome assembly GCF_029784135.1 of Toxorhynchites rutilus septentrionalis. Taxonomy (NCBI): domain Eukaryota; kingdom Metazoa; phylum Arthropoda; class Insecta; order Diptera; family Culicidae; genus Toxorhynchites; species Toxorhynchites rutilus. The sequence continues at coordinate 209,081,458 of NC_073746.1, forward strand.
CTACTGACAGGAAGTGCAACTGTCTGATTGAAAATGATCAATGTATATCAGTGTGACCCATAACAGGGTGGAATGGTAGATGAAGTATATGAATACTTGTAAATTTATCCTTTTGACAGATGATTGACGAGATCTTTCTGTGTTGTGGCAGATCTCATTGCAGATTCAGATTGACGCGATTATACCCCAGGTTGAATGAAGGGCCTGAAGTATCGGCTGGAATTAGGCTTAGGTTTGCTCAGCTGTCTGGTCTTGAAAACGATTAACAGATCGTTGTCGGGTATCCAGTAAAGCGGGATTTCCTTTGTAAATTCATGGCTGGTACTGACATAGGTATTAGGTTCAATTCCTGATCGGTCAAGGGTCTTCCCGGGTTGGAAATTCTCTTGACATGCCTCGGGAGAGTTACTGGGCCTGAAGTGTCGGCTAGAATTAGGCTCGGGGTTGCTCAGCTGTCTGCACTCGAAAGCGATCGCATTGGTAGATCGTTCTCGGGAATCTAGTAAAGCGGGAAATCCCTTGTAAATTCATGGCTAATGCTGATATAGGCATTGGGTTCGATTCCCGATCGGTCAAGTGTCTTCCCGGATTGGAAATTCTCTTGACATGGCATGGAATATTTAGCGTTCTGATAATACCCTTACTTGTTCTTTTGATAAACAATCTATGCCAGTGGTACAACCGGACCGTTTTTTGTTTTTAACTTGCTTACTGGTTGATTTGATATTACAAAGAAACTCCTCCATATAATTATCCACGAGATAACTCGTCCAGCTCAAACCTATGTAGGGGAAAGAGGTGGGACCATCATCATTAAAATTAAGAAGTATATGTGGATCGGTAAACAATAAAATATGAATACATTGAAAATGCAGGTAGGTAAATTGACCGAAAATAGGAACATATTAATTATTAGCTGACCCGGCAAACTTCGTCCCGCCCAAAATTTATTTTTCGTTATCACATTCACGTTTTTTTCACTGAGCGCACGTTCATGGGTCCAACCGCAAAACTGTTCTTTGATTGATTTTCTAATCTACCCTTTAAAATTACCTTTTACTATAAAATTCCTAGTACTTCTACCAAAACTCGTCATTATAATATCAGATTATTTTCAGACACAATTCTCGTTCAAGATTTTTCAACCACTTGCAAATAACATGTTAATCCGTTACATGGAATAAATGTTATGAAATTATGATAGAATAAAGACAGCCCTAAATCGGACAATTCCTTTCTCGAGTTTTGCCCTTTATCAACACATTCGGTGATCCATTTTTATTTATATATATAGAAGAAGATGTAGGAGTGCGTTCTATCCATAGGAACGTTTCGTGCCCCCTAGAACCTTCACATGCCGAATTTGGCTCCATTTGCTTGATTAGTTTTCGAGTTATGCAAAAATTTGTGTTCCATTTGTATGGCAGCCCCCCTTAAGAGAGGGGGGAGGAGTATCTAACCACCACAGAAACATTTACTGCATCCTAAAACCTCCACATGCCAAATTTTATCTCGTTTGCTTGATTAATTCTCGAGTAATACAGTAATTTGTGTTTCATTTGTATGGCAGCTCCCCCTTAGAGAGGGAGTGGAGTGTCTAACCACCGTAGGGGCTGTCCACATACAACGTTGACAGAAAAAGCATGATTTTAGACACCCCCCTCCCCCTCCGTGGACAAGCGTGGACATTCCTTATACCCCTCCCTCTGTTGTCCATGTGGACATTTCTCCGGTTTTGAGGGAAAAACAAGAAATTTTATTTTTTTCGCTTAAATTTCATTCCAAGTTTGCTTCTATTTTCTATTCCATATTTTTATTGATAAAAATTATAGCCCTACCAATGGTAACGATTTGTCCTGAAATCTTGATTTTTTTCAACATTGTCCGGGAGCTCATTATTCTCTTCTGAATTCCATTTATGTTATCTCTATATCCATTTTAAAATATCGATTGTGAACTTATTCTCGAGTATTTTCATTAAAGCTGGCTGGCTGTTTGAGTTTTCAAAAAATCAGACAATGAAATCAAGCACTTTGTTTGAAAACAGAATTTCCTCGTCTGAATATCAATGACTTTCGCTTTTAAAGGTTCGGTAATGCCTGATGGCTATAATGAACCTAATAAAAACAAAACATCTGCAGTATCATCGTGATCATCCGTTGACCTATAACCCTTAATTGTTAAATCATGCTAAATATTGTCCTGAAAAATTGGTGCCGATTCCAAGGAAAAAACCAAAAGCATATTTTTGTAGACATACTTTTTTCGATCATAGATGCACCGTTTTTTCCTGAATATTTCAGCATCCTTCATGCAACTTGAGAATTCCATCCTCTCAGAACTTATGATATGCAGTAAGTTGAAGTTCTTACAAGAATCTTAACAGTTAATAATCTGAAGATGTAATATCTGGTGAGTAAGGTGGGTGGAGTTTTAGAAGTGCCCTAGAAGCGTTCTGGATCGTTGATTTTAATACGTTCAGCTGCTAGCAGTACTTGTTGGAAGTCATCGAAACTAGTTGCCTGGTAGAAGATATGATACAAATTTTCTTCCATTCCTACCAGACCCAGCCATAACATTCTTCAAGCGAAAACCTGCTTCGGAGTTTCATTCACTTCCTAAGATTTTTTTTAACCCAACATTCTTGTGAATGATTTGCCCTTTACAATTCGCTACAAATATGTTTTTTCGTCGCGTTTATGAAACGAATCGCAGATTGAGATAAGTCCCTTCAAGTGTTTTTCGGTAAAATAAACCCTTATTCCGAAATCCGAACGGATTTGAAATTAGCACAATATTGCGTTCTTTAAGAGGGTATTCTAATCTAGAAATTAAAAAAAAACATTTTTTTCTTCATATTTTCCTATTTCAGACATTTAAGGATATACCATAGAAGAGACTTTTCGAAAAACCCATTATTTACCAAGTTATAGCCATTTTAGCGACGCGATATCTTATCTAGTACGGCCATAACAATTAACTTCAAACGCGTTTTTCTCGAAACATGTTTTTTCAAACTGGCTTACACGATATCTCAAGTTCTACTTATCCGATCTATGTTCATATGAATACAATCTGTATGTATCTCTCTATCGCATGAACCTTTTTTTTTTTATTCTTTTTTTGAGAGGCTTTCAGCCTCCTGGGCTGGTTCGCCTCTGAATCGCATGAACCTATAAAAAATCATAATTTCGTAACTTTACTATTTTAAAAAAAAATCAAGAAACTTGGAAAAAATGTTTTAAACAGCATTTTTTTCTTCAAATTTCCGCAATTTTGTCAAAAAACACGTTTTTGACTTGTCCGAGGTTAATGCGATAGTTGCATCTTTACTGATTCAGAATCTGTTCGATTTGTTTGTTTCAGATAACCAGAAGGGCTTATGGTACAACTTTTCTTTGAACCCCCTCACTTGATCTGCTCCTAATTATGGATATATTTTTTCCGTTCAATTTTTGTTTATTGTTGAAAGATAAACATAATAGTGATATAATGGATGATAAAAATATTCTTTGTTTTACTTTTTCGGAGCTCGGAGCAAATCCGATCGGGTTCCGTAATATGGGTTAATATGTAGTCCATGCATTGTAGCGTTTTTCGCGATATTTCGTCTCTCATGAACGGTGATTTCCGACATCTGTAGCGAATCTACTAATTCATGTGCATCAAGGATTAATATTTTCTTTTAATTAATCAGCAGTAGCAGCATGAACTTTCAAGACAACTCAAAAGAAGCGTTTTACAAAAATTACCCGACATCAATGAAGAACAACATCATTGCAAGAAATAGATCTCCAGAGATACGGCCCGTACACTCACGGAAGAGCTTGTTGTACGTTCACGTTGTTCAGAAATCCTTGAGAGTTCTCGAAAAAAAACCAAACAGCTTTGTCATCAAGAGCAAATACCTTGGCGCCCACCTAGATTGTAACTTATCCTGGACGTACCAAATAAATTGCTTAGAAAACAAAATATAAAATATCTTCGCTCTGCGGTGTCTTGAAGAGAGTGTCCTCTTTTGTGCCCCAAATAGCTCTTATAAACTTCCATTTCGCATGCATTTATTCACAACTACAATACGGCATTTTAGTATGGGGGCATGCATGCAAAACAAGGCTCATGAGACTGCAAGTGTTACAAAATTGTTGTTTGAAGGTAATATACAAGCTACCGAATCTGCATCCTATCCTGGAGTTGTATTCAAACGACTCTCAGTGTATACTGCCACCCATCGGGCTGCGCGATTTAGCGATTAGTACACTCGTTTACAATGTGATAAATGATAATAATAGTCACCATAACATTGTAATACCTACAATGAACCATGGACATGTGGAGGCGATCTGGCGTAGTGGTAACATCCATGCCTCTCACGCTAAAGGTCACGAGTTCAATTCTCACTCCCGACATTCTTCCAAAAATGGAAGTAAAAGTGACGAACCAGCCAAATGAGTTGAAAGTCACTATAATACAGATAAAAAAAAAAAAAAAACCATGGACATAATACACGGCAAGCTTATAATTTAATGCGTAGTTAGACAACATCGTGCATTGATCAAAGAATACGAATACGAATGATAACACGTCGTGATCACTTCAAAAATAAACTGAACCTATATTTTAATAAAAAAATACATGAATTCATAGTATGAAAAGTAATCAACCCCAACAATACAGTAAAATTCTATGTGTCTATACTATTTTGTTAATACGTTCATCAGTATATATATATATATATATATATATATATATATATATATATATATATATATATATATATATATATATATATATATATATATATATATATATATATATATATATATATATATATATATATATCTATCTCCAGATCCAGTGTTTCGTTACTCATATTTTAAATATTGTTTAAATTAATATTGGATCATTTAAAACAAAGAATATTTTTCACTGGGATCCCATTATCAGTGTACTTCTAGTTCTGTCCGCTCGCCTCCTCATACTAACATTGTCTCATTATTCCATCTATTGTTATCTGTTTTCAAATCAAATGGAGCCCAACTCTAGGAAGCTCAAGCGCGAGTTTCTTCGAGATGGGGGTGAGTGGAGGGCAAATATAAATAAAAAAAAAGCTGAATTCAACCCGCACTTAGTCGCGATTTTTAATACTACAAAAAATCCAAAAACTGATTAATTTCCGAGGTACGCAGAAATTTGTGTTTCATTCATAGCATATCCAAAATTCAGAGATGCGTTATTTTGTGTTATTGAGTTATGATTTTTCAAAATTAACCGATGGTCCGGAAAATCATATTTCCCTTTTCCTAAAATTGACTTTTTTTTAAATTCATAACTTTTAAACTACCGGGCCGATTCAGATGATCGATATACCAATTTGAAGCCACATTAAATGCCACATATGCATAAAAATCGGACTCTACTCGCATAGATGTTGTCCTATCGCATAGGAATATTGAACGAAAACTGAATACATGTTAACTTTGCAAAATCACTTCTCTGATATTCAGATATGTTATGTACAAAAAACCTCAGCTTTCAATAAAAAAATAAAATATATGGTGACCTTTGTTCTAAAACCATGTAAACTATGAAAAACAATTACAATCAATAATTAACAAAATCTGTTTTTTCCAAGTGTAATGTTTTTCAAACAAAATTAGCTCATTGGCTTTGATTTGATAATTTGAGATTGGCTTTGATTTGATTTAATTTGATTTTTGATGTTCAAATTCAGTAATGAGTTATCTGTCAAGACTTTAAAGAATAATTCTATCCAATATTTGAGATTTTAGTAGTTCTGTATAATGCTGGGGATGAGATTATTTTTAAGGTGTTACTTGATGGCTATTTACACATGTGCAATTCCAAATGCAAAAAATGCAGATTTTAAAAACATGTATTTTTGATTCGAATTAAGTTTGTATTCCGTTTGGGTTGGAGGAAATATGAGTTTTCCACAGCAATTGGAAATTTTTTGACTCAAGTGTAACTTTTGAAAAGGGTATCAATTTTAGTAGGAGAAATCTTTGATAATTTATATCTCAAAAACTATGAGTCCTACCGAAATAGTGTCTTAGAAAGAGTTATAGCGTATTGATGTCTAAACTTGAAAAAAATATACACTGAGAAAAAAAATAGTACTCTTTTTTTTATTTAAAGAAAAAATACTTTAATTTGCAATATCCAAAATACATATTTTTTAATTTTTTTTTAATTTTTCATATAAAATAGAAGTCATGTAGAAAATTTTAAAAATGGGTCCAAGATGGTAAAACTATTTTTGACGAACTTTGTGGAACATTGAATTTTTATGAATTTCCAAAACTTCGAATTTTTGTATGTTAACAATCATTTTTTGTCACAAATTATGATTTCTGATGTGATTTAAAACAAAAAAGCTCATTATAAATCTCCTTCTAAATGTAGCCGTTCTCGAGATATTTAAAAAAATATTTTTAATTTATTGTCTTTTTTATAGTAAATATTCCCTTTTAATATGTTTGTCGTGTTATACCGTCAAGTTCATGAAATTTTATTAATTTGCTTATAATTTCCAACAACTTTTCCAAATACATCATTATGGTAAAAATATATGTTTAAGAGTTATGTTGAAAAACATTTGAAGACATGTGGGTTAACACAAAACGTAGCGATATTAAAAAAATCTTTTTTTATCTTAATACAAACTTTTAACATATTATTCGTGTTACACAATCAAAACACGAACAGTAGAATTGAAATCCCAACAACAAATACACCTTGTTGATTCAACCAGACGTTATGGGTACAGATATAATTAACTTGTTTACGTTATGCCTAGATTATACCTGAAGTCAGGTATCTCTAGGCTACCTCTGTATAGGTATATAAAGTCAGGTATCTTGAGGCTACCTCTGTACAGGTATATAGAGTCAGGTACCTTTAAGGTACCTCTATAATGTATATAAAGTTACTCATATTCAAACATCGTTCATCAGTCGAACAATCTTCCTTATAGAGTGAATAACAGTATACCACAATGGACTACAAAAATTTAATTTCGTGTTGTAGACCGTTTCCGAAAAATGGTAAGAAATGTTCATCTGAAAAACGTTTCTTAACCGTGTCAATGATTGAGAAACTTAAGTCAATGGGATGCAATATCCTTTTAGATACATATTTAAAAATTTCATGCCGTTAATCTGTATAATTTTCCAAACCAAAACAGGGTAATACTGAGGAGCAGATCAGTACAGCAGTAAGAAATACTTTAGAAGAAGTATCATCAATAGTTTCAGTCGTTTCAGCATCTTCGCAAGATTCCCAAAACAGCAATATACCAGAGTATTCCCGAGCGTACAACATTGAGCTATTCAACAAGGGAATCGCCGGTATTAACGTTTCACCAATAATGACGAAAAGACTTGGACAGGCTAGTTACCCCGAACAAAAATTCAAAGAAATTTCTAAAGGTATTAAAAGAAATCTATTTTCCTTTTCACATGAAGAAGACGAAGAGTCGAACTTTAAACAAAAGGCAAAAGAGTTTGATGAGATTATCAATCAGCTCAAATATTGATTATTACCTGGAGAAAGAGACTATGTTTCTGTAGCCAAAGATGGGAAGCGTCAACACATCCAAAAAAGGTTATTAACAACATCATTGTAGAATTGGATTTCGCTCTTTTGCATCAATGCGTCCGAAGCATTGCAAATTGCTGAGTAGTTTAGGAATTCATAACGCTTGTGTTTGTACATTCCATGAAAATGTAAATCTTATGCTTCATAGTCTCAAAAAATATTCCTTTAACATTGAATTCGAAGAATATATAGTAAAAATACTATGTAACATATCAAATAGATCAAAATGCTGTTACCTTCGTGAATGTAAAACATGCCCAACAATTGACGAGTTTGGAAACTGGTTTCTAGATGAGCTTCAGGAACGCAATTTAATTGAAATCACTTATGCACAATGGATTTCTACTGATCGATGCGACATAGAAACTCTTGTAAAACCGGTGGAAGAATTTGTATCGTATTTTTGCGAAAAAATAGAAAAATTACTTACTCATGATTACATTAAAACACAACAGTCCACATTTCATAACAATATAAAAACTAATTTGCAAGAAAATAAGGTTGTTGTGATTTGCGATTTTTCCGAAAAGTAATCATTTGTGCTTCAAGATGAAGTTGAAAGTCATCACTGGAACAATGATCAAGCAACAATCCATCCATTCGTTGTTTATTATAGAGATGAAAAAGGTTCTCTGGCAAAATTAAGCTTTGTAGTTATATCTGAAGTTTTAAGTCATGACACAATAGCTGTGCATGTATTTATTTCTAAATTGGGAACATTTTTGAAACAACAAATGCAGGTAAAAAGAATAAAATTCACATCCGATTACGAGTGCAAAAACGTTATTTGACTGGTCTAGCAAGCGAAAATTGCTCCCGTGGCCGAGTGGTTAGCGTCACAACTAATATGCCGGGTGTTCGGGTTCGATTCCCGTTCTGGTCGGGGGAATTTTTCGTCAAAGAAATTGCCTCCGTCTTGCACTGTGGTCACGCGTATTCTAGAGCTTGCCACTCAGAATGCATTCAAGGCGTGTTATTTGGCATAGAAATCTTAACTAAGTACTAATAAAAATGACGCAAGTAATACTACGTTGAGACGGCGAAGTTCTTCTAGGAACGTTAGTGCCATTGAAGAAGCAAGCGAAAAGAAAACTATCTTACAAAATTGTCATTTTCATATATGTCACAAGAAGAATATGATCAGGGTGTGGAAGAGTTGAGTAGCATGTATGATAACACCAAACAAATTCCAGGTACCCAAAAGTATCATTCTTTTGTACCTGTATCCGAGAATGAAGTAGCAGCAAAGTTGTACTCTAACGACAATGCAGCAAGTTATCATAATGTGTATAGAAATATAAGAAAATAATGAAAAAATTAAATTATATACAACAACATTGTTAGTTAATAAAAATAAATGTTGATAAAAAATAAATGCTAAAAATTCTAGTATTATTATTAGTATCTCTTAAACTCCGATAAATATAGGAATTATTTGACCTAATTGTAGAGAATTATATTTTTACCTTTATAGAATTATATTTTAAAAAAGAGCACTATTTTTTTTCTCAGTGTATATTTTTTTCATGTTTAGACATCAATACTCTATAACTCTTTCTAAGACACTATTTCGGTACGACTCATAGTTTTTGAGATATAAATTATCAAGTATTACTCCTACAAAAATCGATACGCCCTTTTCAAAAGTTACGCTCGAGTCAAAAAAATCCCAATTGCTGTGGAAAACTCATATTTCATTCAATTCAAACGGAATATGAACTTTCATTCGAATCAAAAATACTCATGTTTTGTCATTTGTCGATTTCATTTGGAATTGCTAACACCAAACTTTGATGGATTATTAAATAATAACTATTTGTACTACAGTTAAGTATTATGCATTGGAAGTTGTGGAAATATGTCTCCTATTAAACGGCTCACAGCTTCCAAAAATATTCGCAATATTTTTTTAGATATTACTAATAGTAACTTTCTCCATTTTTGACTCAATTTCACCCCCATAACTCATTTTCACCCCCATCGACGGTATATCAAACTCATCCGCATGTTCGGCATATGCTCATAATATTTGGCCTGGACTCAAATGGTTAAAGGATGAAACGATCGAAATGGTTAACTTAAATTTGACGTATTTTGAATAACCTGAAGGCCCCTCATTTGCATTCAAATAACCTGAATGCCCTTCATTTGGTGGATATGCGTGTGTGTGGAATTATTATTTTATTTTGATTCAATCGTTTTAGACGAAGGTGATCAAGCAATTCGTTGATCTAAGTTCATTAAATTTTGACCATTCCACCCCTTTATGTCACATCTACAACAGGATAACTTGACCAGCATCGGAAAAGGATCAGGGCACATCGAGTAATGAACGTAACAAATGGCAACAGTCCTATTTCAATGCGTTGATAGCGACGTGATGGTACCTTGGATTAAGCATGGTCTGTTTGAACGAACTGATCGTGATTGCGAGAGCACTGGAAAAAACTTCATCCATAAAAACTCGACATAAACCAGTTGAAAGTGAGAAATTGCTAAAAGATATCATCAAACAAATTACCATCAATTAAGATTATTGAAACGCGCAGCATAGCATTCAGACTCGGGATATTATATGCATAAAAACTGAAACGTGTTGTTACCAATGTCAATCGCCCAGTGCTATGAGCCGTGTCGTAATTGGCTTCAAGATGATGCCATGCCGAAGGCGGCACTATCTCCTGTTTTCCCACAGCATACTCTCCGCGAAATGAATTAGATATTAAATCATCCCGATAATCTCTATTAAACGGGAAACCGGTGTCCGGATTCTTCTTTTTTCGCTCTATCTCTCAGTGCAGACGAGCAAGAGGGCACTTAGCGTATAATCTTGCAAGCAGTAATCGTCAATAGGATTCTCCTCGATTTTCAGCATCGATAGAAGAGCGATTTAATTAAAATCAGTCCGCACCGAGGCTTAAGCGGCGAACATAAAGCTAACCCGATCGAATGGCGGCTCTCTCTCTCAAGCATCAGATCATTCGCAGACTGACTAGTTAGATGCGCTAATACCGGCTATCTACTCGACAAACAACGAGGGAATGAAGGATGCACAGACTCCATTCAATTCTTTCTCGTCTTCAATCAAGATTTTAAAAGTCACGTCTCGCGATGATTGTGAAACGAGCGAAAAAGGCAAATAACTTGCCCACTTGGAAAGTGGGACTGGAAACTCTTTCTGTGGCGTATTTCAGCAGCAGTCAAAAGATTGATTAAGACCTTCGAATTTGATTTAACCAGTGCATGAATATGCGATTTACCGATGCCACAATGATGAGAGAAAAAAAAATGTGGGCAAATGAAAGGAATGTTTGAGTTTTCGCTTTCGTTAAATTATTGTGCGCAAGAGAACGCTATTAGTGTATCGTACTATTGAAATGTAATTTTGTACAATTTCAATGTTGAACAGATGGAACAAGAGAAAAGATCTCGGGGGCAAAGGGGTCCGTGATGGGTAGAATTAAACACTTCTCAGTTTGCTCCTCGTTCTGAAGTAACTCTACTTGAATGGCCCTTTTATGCGGTTAATTCCACACACACATACACACACACCACTTCTGCTTGAGCTTGGCAAATTGAGTTGATTCCAGTGTGTCTGCTACCAGGTCGCTCCTGCAGACTTTTTGGAGATGAAAACGTATCGGTGAAGATGTATTATTCGGATGAAAATTGCATTCCCCTGGCGCACCGAAAGGACAGTGCAAATATTAGAGGTCTAGTGTATGTTTACCCTCTTCCACATGGTCGTACCCGAGAATTACCGAGAGCTGATGCTGATGTGTGTATTATGAGCGGTTAGCTTAATCAAGAATTTTATGTAAAACACCGATGGTATGTTCACAGGAACAACAGTTTCCCATCTCTCCGATTCATGGAAGGGTTTGGTACATGTGTCATTTGTGGGTGTTCTGAATCCTTTACCCGAAAAATCTTTCGTTCAAGTTACCGCTATCCTGCACGAAGGAACCACAACGCTCACCGGTAATAATAGTAATGCTTGTGTGATGATAACACAGAATTATGGTTTTTGACAGCATTTGCAGGGCTACCTGATATGTGGTGCACATATATGCCGGTATGTGTCCGAACAGGAAACGAACCGGAAGAGGAAAAGGCACCGATATTAGAAGGTATTTTCCAGTATTCACTATCTCTCTCTCTGTCTCTGGTTCTGTTGGAATGCTATGTTTGCTCTAGTATGCGCTTAGAATGTGTATCTGCTTCCCGAAATACCAAAACCGGAAGAGAACTGAGAGTGGTTTGTTGCAAACTGTAAGGATTCGTAAACTATGCGGTTCAAGGAAGAATTCAAGTGGAGCGATAGCAAAGATTGAATTCTTCGAATGTTTGAAAACAAGAAATCCCGAGTCGGCATTATGTCGCTGCAGTTCTCCCTTCTTGATTCAACTTTGTTTTGTTTCAAAGCATCAGTCAGTAATTGAAGAACAAAGGTGCTTCAATCGACCTCACAAAAATCCGCATAATCGGTTGATAGCTCTATAATTCACTGCAATCATTCCACGATGAAATTCACCCATACTCAGTAGAGGTTCGAAAGCTAACAAAATTTGCGTCGTTCCATTGGTCAAAGCTCGCCTTTTTGCAAGCCGAAAGTTGAGGTGGATTTTGAGGGGGTCTATCGAGGTAAACCGCATGGTCACGATCATCCATCATCAAACACAGTTGATCGTATTGTGTTGTGGTCAATTATATCGCAGGCGGTGCAGAAGGCGGCACGTAGCGACCCGTAAACCGGTTCATAAAATTACACACATCGTGAGAGGTATGATTACAAGACAAACAAACACTTTGCATTCAACTTCTCCGGTGGTGGTAATTATGTTATTAAGGTGCCGTTTTAGCATCATTACGTAGCGCCCAGTGCAAAATGCACGACGAAATCAAATATCAGATGTGCCAAATCACGAACATGTTAATCGAATGCCTGTTTCGGGGTCAAACCCAACACCGTTTGTATCAAATTGCGTTACATGATTAGTCGTGGTTTTTCATTGGACCACCCATGTAATATTTCATACAAGCTAATGTTTGTTTCTCAGTCCATCCAACAGCGCAAACTAAAAAAAAACAGCAACAATTTCTCGTCGCACCGTCGCACCGATATGCAAATCGATAACTTAATAACGATAATAAATAAAACACCACCACCATGCAAAAAAGCGAGGGGGGAAAAGAACAATTACCGGCATAAATAGGTTGCGTGCAGATGTTGGCCCCCTCGTTCGTTGGTCGGGGAAAATTATGTGTCCGATGGGGAACTCTCCAATTTGTGGCACGGGGAAACGATTATGGATCGGTTCTCACGAAACAAACGATGTCTGGTGATCACTTTGATTGGGGCCGAAAAAAAGGTGCAGACAATGAAATGTGTCTTTTATTAAAACGTCACGGAGAGCCTGATGAAATGGCAGCCGCCACAATTTGCGGTCGATTCGAGGCGGAAATAATGCCACCGAAACAGAAACGAATTGGCGCCTGTTGAAAACTCAACAATGTTGGTAAGATGATATTATGTTGCAGAGGAAGAAAGACGAAGTTTGTTATGATTTTAGTATATTTTAGCGTTTTATGCTTGAACCACAAACGAGATGTTCGTAAGGGCATAATTAGCAATAAGTACCCAATGGTAGAATAACTGTTCTGAATTTTAAAAGAGAAACAGTTCCCTGTAGTCAATCTTGCATTCATATTGGAAATCGGTGCATTACAAATGGACATGATCGGTACTTCTTCTTACTCTACGATTGGCGTTTGATACAGTTTGATTCTTCAGATCGCGATTACACTGCTGTCTCAATCGTTCAGCAGCTGCATGTGCTTCGTGTTCTTCCAAATTCCCATCCCTTTTTCTGTTCATTTGTGTGCTTACCTAACCGTGCTGTCAATAACAGGCAACTTATGCAGTCGCGAGAATAGAAACAACGAAGGGGATAACGAAAAGAGAATATTTGCGACGTAAACTCCACCCTTGCACAGTAGTGCGGGGCAAAGGTGCGCATGGGGCAAAAGTGCGCATTGGCCTTTTTGAAGCAAACGAGCATAAAAATTCGACAACAGTGCATTCGTTTGATACATTATTCAACCTGTAGCTCACACATATAAACATGATACATTTAATGAAAGTGGCAAAAAGTTATGAGGTAAAAAGAGATTTGCGATTTTTTTATTTATTTTTTTCAATTTTTGGGATGACGGTTTACTTACCTAAAATAACTGGAAAGTTCGATACTAATCCGTCAAGGAATGTTCATTCTATAGTAGATGATAGTACGTATTCGTTTTTGTGAGAAAGTTCAAGAGCTTTTATAAAAAAATACGATTAGTTCGAAAAGTGCTTGTGGGGCAAAGGTGCGCTGTGGCTGTGTGAAAAACGTTCGCACCAGTATTTTGCTCTCAAAAAAATTATAAAATGTTTTCAACCAAATTCTGAACGGGGTCCACGAGAAGAATACTGATTTGAAGAAATGCACTCCAGAAATGCTTTCGGGCCGATAGAGGTTTCGGTAGGGAGTCTGGAAGCGTCGGATTGCGGCAGACCTCGGTATTTCTGAATCAGCTCTGAGGAAGAGGCTCATATCAGTAATTGATCTATGATATGAATCTTCTTTTATTAACATTTCTACTTCTGCTGGGATGTGCCAGCGAGCATCGAGGGGGGTTCAGACCAGTATTTACAAGTGAACAGTCTGAGGATCTGGCGAACCTTTGCAGAGCACTGGACAAAGCTTTCTATGTTATGACTCTCAAAGATTTAAGGTACCTGTCGTTAGATTTTTCCGAAGCCACAACGCACGAATTCGACCTAGTTACAGAACTGGCAGGAAAGGATTGGGCTTCTAGCTTCATGCGCAACGAAGCAACAGCGCTCCAAGGTCGTCGGAATCCTCAGAACCGAAATCCAAGATGAGGAATAAAAATAAACAATTGCTTAAAAATAATTCAAAATGATTTTCAAATGAAAAATGTTTTTATTTTCACCATGCATTCAATTCAATAACGGTTATGTTTCGTTTATGTTTATGTTTTCACAATGAACATCAAATCAATATCGTTTATTTTCAACAATGAGTTTTAAATAAATCAAGTGAAGGTAACTATGTATTTATGAACTTGATCTATAAAAATAAAAATGATTTGGTGTGCGTTCCTCACGATTTAACTCAAGAACGGAGCAACGGATTTGAACAGTCATTATCAGGACTGATGCGTCTTACTCTACGTTAAGTTTATATGTCAAAAAGAAATTATATATCGCGAGTATAGACTACGTACATAAAAATAATTTCTGTGGGAACTTGAGGGTTCGAAATGATTTATATCAATATATCGATTGTGGGTGGGACGAAGTCCGCTGGGTCAGCTAGTTTGTTAATAAAAAGAATTCTGTTTCAAATGTTGCACAATTTCAGGTATCTTATATTGTCAGTCTCCAACCTCCCAAAATTTTCCACGTGGTTTGTTCGACCATTACACCCACTCATCTCCACCCATAAAAAATCATCCAACACCCCTCTCCTCCCCACTGGATGGTGCCTACACACTCTAGTAATGATGCTTCTCCTGCTGGTAATGATATAGCAATTATTCTTATTACAAGTTACCTCAGAAGTACAATTCAATAAGTGCGCACTCTGGCCCCGTACGGTGCGCACCTTTGTCCCCACTATGTGGCAAAAGTACGCATTTGTCATTTTGTATTATAATAGGTTTTTGCCCAACTACAAACAAAACTCGAGAAATTATAGTACTACGTTTCGAAGGTAATATATTCTTCTTATTCTTATATGGCATTAACGTTCCTAGAGGAACTCCGCCGTCTCAACGTAGTATTACTTGCGTCATTTTCATTAGTACTTAGTTGAGATTTCTATGCCAAATAACACGCCTTGAATGCATTCTAAGTGGCAAGCTCTAGAATACGCGTGACCACAGTGCAAGTTAGAGGAAATTTCTTTGAACGAAAATTTTCCCGACCAGAACGGGAATCGAACCCGAACCCCCGGCATGTTAGGTTTGACGCTAACCACTCGGCCACGGGAGCACTCGAAGGTAATATATATAATTATAATTCGGTCAGCAAACTGAGTTTTATTTGCTTTTATTTCAAGAGTTATTGGACGACAACAGTTAGGTGCGCACCTTTGCCCCGTACAACTCTAAGTATGCTAACGCTAGCGTTAAAATATTGCAATTCCTCTGAGGAAAATTTTTACTTCCCGTTTGATGGTCATGGAAGCAGCATCGTTGCCGGCGAGCGTCGAGTGAGAATGAATTGTCATTCTCATTCTGTTCATTTTATTTCATCTTCGTTTCCTCTCGAGCTGTGAACTGGCATTGCTATCAACACATCGAACCGAGCCATGGCAAAGCAGGTGCAATTATAATGTTTTTCGCCGCATCATGTAGGGAAAAAACATGCTAAGGCTATCATCGCCGGCTCACATGGAAAATTATTCTTCTGCTGGCATGATAAGTGTGATTAAGCATCGCGGTCCAGTCGCAAAACTGTCTCCACCTAGGATCTACGAAATACAACTGCAACAGCACCTCACCAAACAATCGTCTCTTCGAGGCCAACAATACTAACAAAAGAGTTTAGTATGAGAAGAGTGCAAAATGATTAAAGGTGTGTGTGTGTGTGTATATTAAGGCTTTGTGTGTGTTGCTTGTTTTCGTTGCGCGAAACTTTCAATTTGTTCATATCTTGTACGTATGAATAGCGCATCTTCATTACTTTTGGGTACTATTTCGCTGTCCATTGTTTTGATAGTTTCTTTTGCTGTTTTTCCAACCTAAACATTCCTCCCGTTTTTCAAATGATCTTCAAATTTAATAGTATTGAACATTGAGGCAACGTAAGATTCCTCGCAGATATTAGTGAGAATGATCAAATAAAAATCTTTCAGCTCTTCATTTAGCATCGTGAATTCAAGTTTTTCAGCCCGGAAGAAACGGTCCAATCTGTTGATCTGGGACAAAACATACGTTGCACCGTCCGACGTGAATCCTTTCAGACGATCCTTGTAAGGAATTCTGTCCATATGAAACTGATCAATCATTGCATTGTAAATTATTTTATGGTCAGCTAATTTTTTTATTTTTAACCAAGAAAAACTGCGGTCCGTGGAGTACATATACTTGAGAGATGCAATAAGTCCGGAAAGAAATATCGTTTGACAATTTTGTTTCCACATATTGGATGTTGGGATTTGAGGTATTACGGACAGGTTAAAGAGAACTTCGATTGTTTCTTTGGAAACATATGTTTCTCAAAATGGAAATGCAGTATCTCGCAGTTATAAACACAGTTTATCGAATTAATCGCTCAAGTGAGTTGCAAAATATGGTTTCCATTAGTTTTCATTGAAATTGAAACAGGACAAAAAGTAGAATATTTTTTGAGATACGGGTGAAACAGAGAAAAGCGATGTGTTGAAGTTTATCGCTAGCGAGAAAAATAAATTTACTTAACCAATGCATCAAATGCCCGGTAAATGTAAAAAACCAAATTAATCCATATCCTCAACTATTTTGGCTACAGCCGGCAGCTTTGATTTCCGCTTATAGACGCGAGTCATTTCTTAGGAATACGATATACATGCTTTTCACTGTCTGTTTTACTCCCACTCATCCTTCACTCAGAAATAAGTTTATTTTCAGTTACATACCTAATATCGCTTTGATGTATACATAGGCGAATTTCATGCTCGACTGGCCATCTCAGATAGCAGCAGGACCCGAAATCTTCGAAGGTAAAAAATGATGACCGACTCTACTCTCACTAGCTTCGATTCGACTAGAACTGCTTCGACAGTCGCCGCCAACAAAAAGTGACTTGACTAGCAAATGAATTGACTAGCGTTGACTAGCGAGGATGACTGGTGAACTAGTTCAGTCAGTGGTTATTTTGACTGACTCGACTAATGAAAACAAATCTGCCTCTTCATTCAACTGACATCAATCCACACTTTACCCAATGTGCCGGTGAGAGATGTGTTGGCTCGGTTAGACCTTGATTACATGTCCCAAATATACGTCTTCTTAAAAGTTATCGATCTTCGTGTGTGATTGTCCTTATATCCTTATATTTTCCTTTTCCTTTTCCTTCGCGAGAAATTAAATCCCTTCTTACTAACAATAGAATAAGGTGAAATGTAAATACATGTTAGATATAAGATAGGCTTAAGAATTGAGTATGATGAATGTGAGTGCGAATGTGAGTGTGAACATTGTCAACATATCCTTATATCCCTTCCTTTTCCTGAAAAAAATGTCACCCTTCTAAACTCGAGCAAACCGCGAGTAATCGGTTCTCTACTTCATTAACACTAGAATTAATGAAAAATGATTATATATACTTGTAACAATACAGATAGGAGTTTGGCTCCTTTAAACTTATGTAACTGAGCCTGTAAAAATAAACGATTTAATAAAAAAAAAAAAATCCACACTTCCATTTCCCCCTGACACTAATTTTATACCCGCGTACGCAATCTTATTTTACGTCCATATAAAGAGGAACGAAAACTTGATTTCTGATGCAAAAAAGTAGTTACCCCATCAATGGACGGTTTATTGTCTACCCATCGTGAACTCAAACCAACGAACTTAGACATTTATCAAGTATGCTATGAAGGTCCTCGCGTTAGTATTAGTAAATAGCGAGCAAAATAGCGCACACACACTGCATGCTTTTTTATAAGTGTGAGTTATTTTCGTGTACGATACAAAAAAATCTAGCTCACCTGTAGCGTATGTCACGTTGAACTCAAACATGAATGCATGCATACATGGGCGGGAGAGAGGAACGAATTCGTTTTGAGGGAAGTCACTTCAAAATGCAATGAAGACAACTTGAATGGGAAGAATGAAAAGATATAGTCGAGTCGGTAGAGGGAGATAGCCACTAAACGCCCGACTGACTGTTTAGTCGTTTTGGCGGAGAAACTGCGTGAAGAAGCCAAAAGTCATTTCCGACTGACTACGGATATAGTCAGTCAAATAGTCAGCTGACTATCTTCAGTTGACTAAGACTATGCCGAGCCCTGGATAGCAGTGAAACGTTGTGGGTGTAAACACGTGAGTCTTTTAAGCAACTTTGCATACTTGAAATATTCAAAAAAGAATTAGACTACTTTTCGAAGAGGGCCAACGAAATTTTCGTGATTTTTTACAAATTCTAACTCAAAAGCTATAATACTCACAAAATTTTAATCAAGAGTAAAACCTAACCTAACAACAACTTTTTCATGGTTTCTTTAAAAAAATTACAACTAATCCTAATATTTTTAAAAGTCGAGATAGCGATATAGTATGGATATAGTCTAATAAAAAGTATTACATCTTATTCAAATATGAACTTTTGTTGAAAACGTCAAGTTTCCATCTTTTATAGTTTCTGGAATATAAGACATTTCTGTTTGAAGACTCCTGAAAAAATAATGTTTTACTATGTTACGAGTAACGAGTGGGTAAAACTACTCAAAATGCTAAATACCGAAGTTGAAAATAATACATCCGCACACAGAATCACTTATGATTTCCGGATTTTGTTTCCCTTTTCCGATTTTGATCAGGGTTGTTAAATTTCATGGAAAAAACATGTAGGAACATCAACAAATATATGGAATTCGTAATGTAAGTTTTCAAACCAAATATTACCCCAATGTCCGTCTTACCCGCACTTCCCCTACAGATATAGGGCGGATTCGATGTATACATTCTTCTACGTATACATTTTTTTTTGTTCCGGGCTCTGTTTATCTCAAACTGACTCTACATTAAAAAGTACACTACATAAAACAATTCTGTTGTTTTCGTTTGAAAGATAAGGAAATTTAGTTCAGGATATAGTTGTTGACCATCTAAAGTAGTGAATAAATCCATAAAATAACATATAAAAAACCAACAATAACATTTTGAAAGTGAAAAACTTAAAAGATAGTGGGTTTGGAGGTGCTATTATTAATTTTATCCCAACAATGCATCATAAACTTGATTGTTTCTACCAACCAAATTAAAGTTCTCTAACTGCTCTACAATTTGGTTTTTGACACCCAACTTCTATACTTCTGAGTTTCGCTGCAATATCGTTATAAACAATTCCTGGCGAGAATTTAATGAAAATCTTCCAAAAAATCACGATGTCTACCCCACTGTATTTATAATAGACAATTAAATTTCACATTAACGTTGGAATATTACATTTTTCCTAAGTCATATTTGAAATATGAGAAAAAAAAATCAAACTGTATATAATCGAGTCCAAAATTGTATATAATCGAATCACATATAATTGAGTCCGAAATTTGTTTGTCATTTGTATGACAGCCGTCTCCCCCCCCCACCCTAAGAGAGGGGTGAGGAGTAACTAACTACCATAGACTCATTTATTGCATCCTAAAACCTCCACATGCCAAATTTCGTTTCATTTACTTGATTAGTTCTCGAGCTATGTAGAAATTTGTGTTTCATTTGTATGGCAGACCCCCATACATTCGTTTGCATGATTAATTCTCGAGTAATGCAGAAATTTTGGGTTTCATTTGTATGGCAGCTCCCCCTTAGAGAGGGGGATGTAGTGTCTAACCTCAATAGAAACATTTATTGCGCCCTAAAACCTCCATATACCTAATTTGGTTTCGTTTGCTTGATTAATTCTCGAGTAATGCAGAAATTTGGGTTTCATTTGTATGGCAGCTCCCCCTTAGAGAAAGGGATGGAGTGTCTAACCTCAATAGAAACATTTATTGCGCCCTAAAACCTCCATCTACCTAATTTGGTTTCGTTTGCTTGATTAATTCTCGAGTAATGCAGAGATTTGGGTTTCATTTGCATGGCAGCTCCCCCTTAGAGAGGGGGTGAAGTGTCTAACTTCAATAGAAACATTTATTACACCCTAAAACCTCCATATACCTAAATTGGTTCCGTTTGCTTGATTAATTCTCGAGTAATGCAGAAATTTGGGTTTCATTTGTATGGCAGCTACCCCCAAAAAGAGGGCGAGGTGTATCTAACCACCATAGAATCATTTATTGCGTCCTAAAACCTCCAGATGCCTAATTTGGTTGCATTTGCTTGATTAATTCTCGAGTAATGTAGAAATTTGTATGGTAGCACCCCACCTCCTTCCCCTTACAGAAGGGGGGGGGTCTCAAACTATCATGAAAACCTTCCCTGGCCCCAAAAACGCCTACATACCAATTTTCATGTCGATGAGTTCAGTAGTTTCCGAGTTCATAAGAATCAGACAGACAGACAGACAGAAATCCATTTTTTTATATATATAGATCCAATAGAATTCAAAAATCGTTTCGTTTCACGATTAGTTGAAATTTGTGTGGCCTCATCTGTTATCGATCGCGAATGTACGATCATAAAAACAATTTCAGGAGGAAACGTGAATAATCGAAACTATTGAAATCAAGAATTTTGAGCGCAATGAAGTTCGTCGAGTCGATGAGTAAATAAAATTTTTGAGTAAGTATTCTGAAAAGTATTTTCTTTTAATTTTCCGGGCATTAAATTTTTTTTGGCGTTCTTGGGACAATGTCGGACATAGAACTGCTGTTTTACACAAACGTGAACTTTCTTAAAAATATCCACAATCACTGGATGTTGTATTTACTCCCCCGCCACAATTACAAAAAAAGCTCAGCAAACACAGATTTATGCTAGGAAATAATGGCGTTGATAATAATTACTTACAGTCTATCGGTATCCAGTGGAATTTTCCGTGGCACCTGCGTCAACCCACGGTGCGAGCAGTCGACGGTCTGTCCGGAGCACGAGCAAAGCCGGGGACATCTCTGGTCGCCGTTCATCCCATAGTGTCCACCGCCGTACGGGTCGCACAGGATCTGGCCGGCCAAATTCAGCAAAAGCAGCACCGCTAGAACTAACATTCTGGACGGTGGTCTGGAGCAAAATCGGGCACTGGCCATTTTAGCACTCCACACATTAAATTTTCGCACGTCTGCAGTTTCGACGTTTAGGTAATCGAATATCTGTGTTGTTCTCATTCAATTATATTATGACGGGCACACATATAAACAAAAACATAACAATAGAAACAGATCAGGATATTCACACTTTTATCGCACTAGCAATCATTTGTTAGGATTTATCGTTTAAATCCAGTTTCCCGCCGCGACGATATATGTAATCTCAGCATTCACCACTGATAACCGCAATCATTGCACTCCGATAACGGTTGGAAAACGCTGCAACTTCAGCACAGGAGCAGCCAGAGAAATATTATCCACTAATTCAATTACAAATTTTCGCACTCTTGCCACCAGTGCTGCTGTCGGGGGCCAGAAAATTCTGTATTCAATTAATTTTCATAACGCTATAATGCAGCGCACTTTACGTTGCTCCTCCGCACGTGTTTCGCATTTGGATGAGACTTTTACATCACGCAAATCCTGCCACTGCACTGCACATACACACGCACACACACACACGGTAGGTTCTCCTGTGTTATCGTTGCCTTCCTTTTACCACCCACTCATTACGGTTAATGCCATGCAGCATCCATAGAAACCGACCGACGGAAGCGAATCCAATCATCGACAGCTGAAATTACACTTCTGCATTAGTTGCCAATCCGAAAGTTCGAGCCGACCGAGGGGTCGCGTTTGTTCTAGTTTCGCCCGATATTAATCTGAAAGTATAACAAAAAAGGAGAAAGTTGAAAATAAATCACGTTTGGTCGAATCAGCTGCAAATCATCGCTAAAGTTAACATCGTGTACACCTTATGTGGGTTTAATCCCGATTTATTTGGCATTTGAGTTTTCGACGTCCGCACTGTTTGAATTGTTTCTGTCCACAAGCCGTGAATAATTAATTGGGTGGAAGGATGGGCCATCCCCAGTTTCCCCAGTTGATCAGATTTTACGAGCCAATTGTTCCGAATCCGAAGCGCATCTCACGCGTCAATGGCGATGGTATCGTACCAAAACATTAATATATGTTTCGCGGGCGAGAACCAGGGAGAGGCTCGAAAAAGCCTTCCACTTCACTGGAGAAAAATTAATTTTCATAAGTTTAATATTTTATCACCACTCACGGAGATGAACAACGCGAGGCGCGACGCGGTGGCGGTTGCGAACAGGCGCGCGAATTTGCGCGTTTCGCGTGTATTTTGGAGTTAAATAATTGACGTTTATGGCACACAGATGGTTACGCTTCGATGGGGGAAGGAATTGACGTCGGTAAATAACGATAAACATGTGCCCCAAGGAGTTAAGTTGCGGTAGACAGAGCGCGCACAGCCCAGCATCCACCATCGCGACATTAACATTCGCTGTTGTTGACGCTGTGAAGAAAAAAAAAACACTAAAAAGCGTCAAAACTAATTTGTGTCAAAGGTTAGCAGCAGCAGCAATGGTTCAGAATTTTTTCGTAGGATTGTGGATTGGGAGTGTGTACGGTATCGATTTTGTCTGGTTTGAGTGTATCAAAAATGTGATTTTGTGTTTCGGAATTGGTTTGCGTGGATTATCGTTATCTTCTATTAATGAATTTCTGCAAAAACAGAGACAAAACCCCTAAAGTATTAGGTGTAACGGTAAGTTTATTCGGTTTTACAACAGATGGCGTAACTTGATTATTATTCCAGTGAATCAAATTTCCAGACATTCGTTGGAAAGCTACTGTCATTGCGCGTCTTTTTCAGTATATGTCAAAAAGTTGAAGCGTAAACAACATAGTTTTTTGCCACTTCGAATATGTCGAATTTCGTACCAACGAGAGCGTTTTTGCGGGGAGTATTACTTCATTACTTCAATGTGAAGAAAAAAGCTGCGGAAAGTCACCGCATTTTGGTGAAAGTTTACAACTGAGCGAACGTATCAGATGGGTTTGCACAGTTTAAAAGTGGTAATTTTGACTTGGAAGATAAAGAACGTTTCGAACCGCCAAAAAAGTTTGAAGATGAAGAATTGGAGGCTTTACTCGATCAAGATCCGTCACAAACGTAACAAGAACTTGCAGATACACTTAGAGTAGCTCTGTGAAGCATATCCGATCGTTTAAAAGCAATGGGAATGATCCGAAAGATAGGACATTGAGTGCCGTATGAATTGAAGCCACGAGACGTCGAACGCCTTTTTTTCACGTGCGAACAACTGCTCCAACGGCATAAAACAAAGGTTTTTTTTTGCATCGAACCGTTACTGGCGATGAAAAGTGAGTCCATTACGACAATCCTAAACGTCTTGCAACATATGGATACGTCGGCCATACATCAACATAGTCGGCCGCGCGGAATGTTCACGGCCAGAAGGTTATTCTGTCTATTTGGGGGACTATGCCTCCCTCCTCGGCAACTGTCGAACGGTTTTTTTTCTGAATATAATCAGAACAAAAAAATAAGCTTTGAAATCGGCTCAGCAACGATACGATGAACGCTATTTTTAAATCAAAGGATTTGGTCAAACATCATGGTGGCAGCTCAAAAATTTTAAAAAATGATAGTATACAATCTAGAGTAAAGAAAAAAACTATGCTTATACATCATCAAACACACAAACGATTTGCAAATGTAAATTTAGTATTTGTAGTAAATAAATGAGTATTTTTTAATGCTAATAAATTATTTTTTTCTCTGCAACGAATATTTTCGATGATAAACATTTTTGGTACAGATTTTTGACTAGCGATGGGCAATACTTTGAAAATTAAATTTGCAACTTTTTTTTACAGAATAAAACATTAATTATTGAAAAAAAACGAAGAAACTTACCGGTACTCCTATTATTTAAAGGTTAAGGTATGTAAATTTGGTTCTCGTATGTAGGATATCACATCAGTGGCGTAGCGTGACCGAAAAAATCCAGTAGCGACTTTTTTAATTTTCACAAACAATCAATCATATAACAATAACACACGATAACGTGCAACTCAAAAACACTTCTTCTAACTTGCTTTCCCATTAGAAGATTTTTTGTTTACCTAAATCATGAATCGTCTCAACTTCCTCCAGAGATTTTCTGATAAACATAAAGTATATGAAAAAAACACAGAATTAAAAAAAAAGTACATGAAATATAAAATAGCTTTGCCTTAAAACTACGAAAAATAAATTTTGTTTTTAACTCAAAATGAATTGATTTAGTTCTGGAAACTTCCGACGCATATCGATACGTGGTTGAATTTGTACTGAATGGACATTTCACAAACGTAAACAATGACGCCGATCGGTTGAGTACTGTCAATATTATACAGGGTTTTCCAACTTTAAATTCCGAAAATAAATTGAAATAAAACACATTTAGAATTCGAATTTCGATGAAACTTTTATTTCAAATTAAAGTTTGGTTTATGCCATTATGTGTGAAATACAACATCATTCAAATGTCCACCTAGGGCTTCCTCGCACACCTTGATCCGGAACAGGTAATTTTCGATGACTTTTCGGCACATATGGGGCGATATCTCGGTCATAACTTCACGAATGTTGTCTTTCAAATGTTCAAGAGTCTCCGCAAACTGGCAGAGACACGGTCTTTCGCATAACTCCACAAAAAAAGTCTAGCGGGTTCGCATGATCTGGATGGCTAATTGGCATCACCAAAACGCGAAATTATGCGTCCCTCAAATTTCGTTCGCAATATGGCCATGTTCGGTCGTGTTGTGTGCCACGTGGCTGCTGAAACTACATGTCATCCGTATCCATATCTTCAATTTGTGGCAAAAAAAATCGGTTAACCTGCGGCCATAGCGCTCACCATTCACAGTTACCGTCTCGCCGTCCTCATTTTCAAAGAAATACGGCTCGATGACTCCACCAGACCATAATGCGCACCAAACAGTGACTTTTGGCGGATGCAATGGCCTCTCAACAATCACGTGTGGATTTTCTGAGCCCCATATACGGAAATTTTGGGTGTTCACAAAGCCACCGAGCTCGAAATGTGCCTCATCGCTGAAGAAAATTTGATGCGAAAATTCAGCATTTTGCTGCTGTTGTTCGTTCACCCAATCGACGTATACCCAACGCATTCCATGGTCACCATGCTCTAATTTTTGTACCAGTTGGACTTTATATGGATGTAGGTGCCAGTCCAAATGCAAAATTCGCCACAATGATGTGTTTGACAAGCCCAATTGCTGAGCACGCCGTGGAATCGAAACATTCGGGTCATCCTCCACACTGGCAGCAACAGCAGCAATATTTTCGGCCGAACGCACATTACGATGATGCACAGGTTTCACAATATCCGCTACGGATCCAGTTTGTTCGAATTTACGCACTACATTAGCGATTGTGTGCTCTGTAGGCCGTCCATGACGACCAAAATCCGTCCGTAATGCTCGAAAAACATTTGCCGGTTTTTCATCATTTTTATAGTATAATTTAACAAAATTAACACGTTGTGCGATGCTAAAACGATCCATATTGTAAAATGGCAGACATTCAACTAACGATATGACGCTTTGGTTGACAGCTATGTCAAACGGTTGTCAGCGCAGGGCCGTATACTTTCGTAGTAAAGTAAGTCGAGATCTACTGTCATCTCGAATTTTTTTTGTCAAAAATCGATACTTTTTTTCGGAATATGAGACGAAATACACTCGACAAAAAAAATAGAGGAACAGAGTGCAAAGTCGGAAATTTTTAGTGATTTTTGACATGCTGTAGTTTTGTGAAAAATGAACGCAAATTGATGGGATGTGCATCATTTTGAAGCTACAACTTTCAGGTATTAGAATACTTTACGTACATATTTTCATCTTGATGTGTGTAGGTGAAGTGGGCAACTATATCGGGAAGAAATGAAAAATCGATTTTTCTTTGTTCTTTCAAGAATATTCTGGACTAACACAATTTTTTGCTAACCAACTCAACAGCAAATCCAATAAACCTTATCATCCAGCTTGCATTTGGTTCCAAGAACGGTCCTGTAGAATCTTCCAACACAGAGATATTTCAGTTTGAATGAAAAATTACCCCTTTGACGAATAATTCAATAAACAACCATCGCATCGCAAATCGAAAGGCGGTTTT
The DNA here is from genome assembly GCF_029784135.1 of Toxorhynchites rutilus septentrionalis. Taxonomy (NCBI): domain Eukaryota; kingdom Metazoa; phylum Arthropoda; class Insecta; order Diptera; family Culicidae; genus Toxorhynchites; species Toxorhynchites rutilus. The sequence continues at coordinate 209,108,113 of NC_073746.1, forward strand.
AAAAATTCCAATAAATTCTGGATAATTTGTTACTTAGACGAAAACAAATATTTAAATTTTTTGCATTGATTTCCAAAAAGTTGCAGTAAGTTCTAATATTTGCAGGCAAATTTTTAACCTAGTATATTCCCTAAACATCTGTGAACGTTTTATATTGATACGTTCAGCCGTTTTTTCTAGCCGATTTTTCAAATTTTGGAGAAAATTAGAGGAGCATTTAATCGCAAATCGTATCAGAAGTACAAAATCTAACGCGACTCTCAGAACGAACGATTTGTAACTTTCGTTTTCATGCGTTTTTAGGTACAAATATTGTAAGGAGCGATGATACTAACACATATTCAAACGCATTTCCACACATACACGCACTCTTCACACAAACTCATAAAGACGGAAGTTACGAATCGTTCATTCTGAGAGTCGCGTAGGATTTTGTACTTCTGATACGATTGGAGATTAAATGCTCCTCTAATTTACTCCAAACTATTGAAAGTATGAATATGAAACGTTCATAGATGTTTAGGGAATACACTAGGCTAAAAATTAAAAAAAAAATCGAAAAAGGAGAGTTGATTCTGTTTCCATAATTTATGGTACTTGACAAGCCAAGAACAGCTTTCTAACAAAGTTCGGAGACCGGCAAGGAACTCTCAGTATACTTTTGTGGGGTATATATCACGGTTCACTTACACCCGACACCTGAAGATGGATAAAGTTCTCTACACATCCCAGTAAGTCAGATGATGATGCTACAAATGCAGGTAAATAAAATTTCCAATCAAATTATCAGAGAAGGTGATTTTGGGAGCGTTTGTTACATTGAAAAAATCATTAAAAGGCACGGTATTCGTTTGCTGAAAACTTTGAAACTTCCTCTAATGATAATTGGTATGTCGATCGAACCCCGAATGCAAAATTCTCTAAGACTCAATGAACGGAATCGAGGCAGAATTTTTGCCGATGGATTCGTTAATGAACTTTGCGTAGATGATAGGTGAATGTTTTTTTGTCCCAAATATAGCGATGAATAGAAGGATGAGTTTTATCCGTGAATGAGTTTTGTCGAACGAATTTCGATGCGATTTTTCCCATACTTGGTTATAACCACTGAATCTGTCGGTGCTCCCACACACTCCCTCAAACTTAGAAACTATAAAATGAACATTGATGCCAATTTCACTTCAATCTTTTCATACCATTTCCTCTACTCAAAACTGATCATGTTTGTCTACGAAAATTATCTTAAATGGGAATAAGAGAGGTTTGCAAATACTGCTGTGTGATAGAGAATTATTTAAGCGCAATTTTGATCGTCCAGGTTAATCCCAGCGGCCTTCAAATGTTCATGGGATCTTTTATAGTTCTAGCAACTACTGTCACACTAATTATAACATGCAAATTCGGAATTCTTTTAAGCATATTTTGGAACACAAAACATGTGCCCACATTTGGTATACAAAATAATTAAAACTTTTTAAAGTCGTCTCACTTTGACTTCTTTTGCGTGGGCAAATGCCCACAGACTCACTTTCCATTCCCTTCTCAACAACAAATCAAACCGGGTGAAGGTGGCGAACCATCCCCAAGAGGCCAGAAGAGGTTTGCGCCGAGGCTTCATCTGATAATGAAGCCAATCAGCGCCAGTTGTGTGGAGAGGAAGTTATTCTTACACTATCTCCATCGGGAGATCAAACACCGCCACTTACAAAGCAATTTATTCAGCCTAATGACTCGAGCAGCACTTCTTCCAAACAAACAGCTAGCAATCACGCACTTTTAGGCACACATACAGGTACACACAGACACAGGCACAAACACAGCCATTGGAATTCGTCGGAAGCGAGCACATAAATGAATGGCAAACAGAAACTCATCCCTGGCGTCTGTGATGAGGATGCCCAAATAACGCGTTGATAACAGAGTCTCGCCAGAAAATCGATGGCTCCGAATGTGATATCAGCTCCCACAATGCGTGGACCAAGGCAGCCTCCTCTGCTGCTGCTGCTTCTGCCACAAACGACACCAAATCTGATACTAATTTTTGCCTTCAGTCACACGAGCAACGATTATTTGCTTTCCGTGTGCGTTGTGTTTAGAATCTGGCCATCAGCAGGCGCAGAGGAAGAGATGCAAGAGTCGTGTTTATTGGACTAGGAAATGGTTGCGATAGAGGGATGGAGAGAAGGAAAGTAGATCGGAGACGATGCTGCTGCCTTCACAAATAGTCATGAACTTCTGGCGGGGTGGTAAACGGGTAAACGCGCATACTGAAGAAAGGCGCATCAACAAAACACCAGAGAAGGAAGTGAGAAAGTAATCACGAAAAGTTGCTGGGAAACACGTCTAGAGCGCATAAGTAGCACACAACGAATCATGCTTCTATTAAGATTTTGTTTGTTTCCCGGTTTTGCTCTCTGTGTGTCCCGTGGGCTATCGGGAAGGATCGTGAATATTTGTTGTACTTCGTAAACCCGTTGTCTTGTTGTTGCCGGCGATACGTGAGGCAATAATAAGATGCTGGCATACCTCTGCTGCTGTTGTTGCTGCTATCATCATCAACGTCGCAATCAACATCGACATTGCTCTGTCGATGTTTCCTAATTAAGTTCTTCGTGAGTGGGACTATGGAAGTAACAGTATGGAAAAAAACGTGGTTCGGCAGCAGCAACTCCCCGATGGATTGCAAATCTTGCCAGTTTGCGAAAATTCTGTGAGTACAATAATTTTAAAAAGCAAAACGAATTATTTCGATACGGAATTTATTTTATTACATTTTTTTTTGTTTTGAAAGCACTTGTTTTGATTTTTTGCTCACTTTCACTTTATACATTATAGATAATATACACAAATGTTTCTTCAAATGTATATTCTATGAATGATTTTTTTTATGAACAGAAAAAAGGCCTTCATAAAAATTATAAATGTAATATCGCTGCTGGTTTCATAATTATCATTAGAGACTTATTATAAATAGCATATAGCTGTATAATTTGTCAAATAAGTGAGATTGCCATTCATTATTGTTGTTTGTTGCAGTGGATGATATGTTATTTGCACAAAATTAACATGTTCAATACCTAAACACTTCCACAATTCAATCTTCCTTCCTTCCATTCAGTTTTTTTAAAGGTAAAACAAGATCATGAAGCAATTTTACGCTAAACCATTTATCAGAATCGAACTTCTCTAATCTTGATTTAAAATTCCATACATGCGATGCTGGATACTCAAAAATATAATTTTCATTGTCACATTGTACCTCAAGTCAATACGTCTTACATTTTTGTACCGCGGCGTAAGTTCGAAGATTCGAAAACGAGAGCGTTACGTTACGGAATGCAAGGTTTTGAACGGTAATATATTCTTGCCGGCTGAACGAGATGGTATGAAAATCACATTATTTAAAAGATACAATGTCTGAGAATTAAATGATCGATACATATTGATCCAAAACCTGTTTCATTAGAACTCTCACACTACTTACGGGACGAAACTGTTGCTCGCTGACTGGAGCGAGACTGTGTAATAGAAGTGGTAGCAGTGTTGAAGCTTTTGTAACTTTTGCAGTTCATTCGCACCTTCAGAGCCTTGCAAAAGGCCAATTGGGGAAACTATAATTAACTCTCACTCTCAGCCTTGAGAACGGCCACTCGGGAAGTCTCGATTGCCCTACTGTATGAACGCTAGCCGGCTAATGAGCCATAAATGTGTGATAGAAATCGCGAATGACTTCTTTTAAATCTTATATGCTGCCAACACACAGTGTCTGTAGAACACACAATGCATTTGCAATTCAAGCGAAAGTAATACACGCGCCTTATTCGCATCGGAATATAAAATACTAGAGGTATAAGCTGATGAAAGCGTAAGGTAGACGTAGGACTACCGTGGGCCTAATAATTATTTGTGGAAGTTGCATCTAAATCAATTCTCAATGAATGATTGGACATTTCGAATGTTTTCTGAACGTTCCTCTTGAAAGTATGTGAGTGGATGAGCATTAGTATTGAATTATAATTGATGCAGGAAAAAACATAAAATACAACTCGTTTAAACTGGATGGTGGTTCTGCAATGGATCGTAGGATTTGCTTGGTTTTGTAAAAAGAACTAAAGATGGTTGATACCAGATTTTTCTTGTTCTTTTGATAACAATATACGTGATTTGTGTCTTTATTGTCAACATGTATCTGTTCTCCTAGACATTTACTACCACCATTTTATATTTGTTCAATTACCGTAACGTTTCTTTGACAGCGTAAAAAATCTACAACGCTTACGTGCGATGCAATCGTACACAAACACTCTGCACCAAATGGTATGAAAATGATGTACGAAACCCATAAAAGCTTCTGCACAAATAAATTCAAAGCTTTTGTTAACGTTGGATTATCCACTTAATATTAACTTAAGGGGGTATTCTAGTGTAGAGACACGAATTTCAGACGTTCTTTCGAGCTCCGTAAAAATAAAGCAAAGAGTATTTTTACGATCCATTATATCACTATTTGTTCATCTATCTTTAAACAATAAAATAAAAATTGAACGGAGAAAAAATATTCATAACTAGAATAGATACAAGCGGATGAAGTGAGGGGGTTCAGAAAAAAGTTGTGCCTTGGCGTACACGATTCCAGCCCTTCTGGTTATCTGAAACAAAAAAATCGAACAGATTCTGAATCAGTAAAGATGCCGCTATCGTATGAACCCCGGACAAGTCGAACATCTTTTTGATAAATTCGCGGCCGTTTGAAAAACAAAGATTTTTTTTAAAATAGTAAAATTTAAAAAATATTATTTTTAGAGGTTCATGCGATAGAGAGATGTATACAGATTGTATTCATATGAATTCGACATGAATCGGTTCAGTAGAACTACCACATCATGGCTATAACTCTGTAAATAATGGGATTTTCAAAAAGTCCTTTCTAGGATATATTCCTAAAGAACAGAAAAATGAAGGAAAAAAAATGCTTTTTCCAATTTTCTAGACTAGAATACTGCCTTAATCAGACTGATCCTTTTCAGTGCACTCCTTTCCATAGCTAATGATTCCATGTTGATTTCAAGAATCTCCGTTGCAAGAATCTATTGCTTATTTAAGAAATACTCAGCACAAATTATGTCCCACTAGAAGAAGAAAGATTTTTTATCAAATATTCTTATGATAAATAAGATCAATTCAATCCAATGTGAAAGAGTAGCTTATTTGATAAAGAAGGAATAATTTCTTAATAATATTTAGGGTAACACGGGGCGAGTTGGACATACGGGGTGATTTGGACCACCCCATTATCTCAAAAAGTATGGCTCAACTTGGATTTTTTATAATGTCATATTTTGTTATTGTTGAACCGTATGTAACTAACGTAAAAACATTTTGGTAAAATTCGACAGGTGGAAGGAAATGGTATCATGAACACAGCAAGCACTTTGATTGTCAAAAAATGTGAGTTTTCTGATCGTGGTTTTAAGGTTTTTCCCGCTGATTAAACAAACTTTTCGTGTATTGTGCAGTAAAGTAAAGAAAAAATTGATGCAGCGAAACTGTAAGTTTGATAACAATAAATGAAATTAATTGCATTTTAATTTTTGCATGTTGTGTGGGGTAACATTGACACGTTTCTGTGGGGTGAATTGGTCCTACAGGTTTGAGGCTTTTCTTTGATCTAAATGATTCCAGATGTCACGGAATTACAAAAAGAGGATGGGCAGACAACGTTGGAAGAAGAAGGAGCTTGAAAGAGCAAGTCAGGCCATCAAGAACGGATATTCTTTGACCAACAACGAAAGTGTTTGAAAATGCTCGAATAACAGTTAAAAAAAATCATGCAGAATTCAAGATGGTGTCAATCCAATTTTTCTGGACTGGAATCTGGACAAGACACCTGATATCGATCTAAAAACACTGTTAAATACTTATTGTAACATTATCCAAAAATACTTAACTTAAACATAAGTATGTTTTTTTCGATGAAACACACACTGGACTAAACAGATGAAACACACACTGAACCCCACAGATGGTCCATATCACCCCGCATCAAATTTTAATGTCCAAAAATCATCTCTTCTATTTTATGATATATTTGGTAATTTGAAGCTTGATATAATGATTAAACATTATTGATTGAGAGAAAACAAGTGTAGCTCAGTATACAATGTGACATTCTTGATTTAGACCGTATTGGTTTGGAAATATTAGGTGATTTGCTAATTCCCGCCTTATCCCCTAATTCTGATTGTTTCCAAATTTTCCCCGAAAATGACTCTTTATAAATGACGTAATCATTTTTCATGTAAAAAACTATTTTACACTCATTTTACATTTACTTTTTTGTATTGAATCAATCTTATCCATGTATATAAAAATGGATTTCTGTCTGTCTGTCTGTCTGATTCTTATGGGCTCGGAAACTATTGAACCGATCAACATGAAACTTTAGGTGACCTCAACTCCCATGGAACAGCATGGGGTTCACTCTACGATGACAACCGTGCCACTTCGATTTATGATCTGTGCGACAACTTCAAATTGACAGTTTTGAATACTGGGGAAGCAACTAGAATAGCCAACCCTCCTGCACGGGCAAGTATGCTAGACATATCACTTTGCTCTTCTTCGTTATCCCTGGATTGCACGTGGAAGGTAATCCAAGATCCCCACGGTAGTGACCACCTGCCAATAATTTTATCGATCGCCAATGAATCAGGTTCTCGTGAGTCAGTCGATATTGCTTATGACCTCACGAAAAATATTGACTGGAGAAAATTTGCAGAAATAATATCTGAAGCACTTGTTTCAATGCATGAACTTCCTCCACTCGAAGAGTATAACTTTATATCGAGTTTGATTTACGAAAACGCACTTCAAGCTCAAAAGAAACGTGTTCCTGCTACCACTTTCCGACGTCGTCCTCCATCACTTTGGTGGGACAAGGAGTGTTCAAAGGTGTACCTTGAAAAATCATCCGCTTTCAAAAAATTCCGGAAAACTGGATCAGTGGAATGGTTTCGAAAGTACCGAGCTCTAGAACCAAACTAAAAGGTCTGATTAAAGCAAAAATGCGTGGATATTGGCGAAAGTTCGTCAATGGTTTGTCAAGGGAGACCGCTATGAGCACTCTTTGGAATACGGCTAGGAGAATGCGTGGCTGGAACCATACAAATGAAAGTGAGGAATACTCTGACCGTTGGATTTTCAAATTTGCAAGAAAGGTTTGTCCCGATTCCGTTCCTGCACAAAGCGTCGTACGCGACATTCCGCTCCAATGCGACTATGAGAATTTTTCGATGGTAGAATTCTCAATTGCCCTCCTCTCATGTAACAATTCAGCTCCTGGGTCGGACAAGATTAAATTCAACTTGTTGAAGAATCTTCCCGACTTGGCGAAACAGCGTTTGCTGAACTTGTTCAACAAGTTTCTGGAGCTGAATATTGTCCCACATGACTGGAGGCAAGTGAGAGTGATAGCCATACGAAAACCCAACAAGCCGGCTTGCGATCACAACTCGTATAGGCCGATTGCAATGTTATCCTGTATTCGTAAATTGTTAGAGAAAATGATTCTACTTCGTTTGGACAAGTGGGTTGAAGCGAACAATTTGCTGTCAAATACGCAGTTTGGCTTCCGCCGAGGTAAAGGGACGAACGATTGTCTGGCGCTGCTATCTTCTGAAATCCAAATCGCATTTGCTCGCAAAGAACAAATGGCTTCCGTTTTCCTCGATATCAAAGGGGCATTTGATTCAGTTTCCATGGAAATTCTCTCAGAGAAACTTCATAATCGTGGACTTTCACATGTTTTTCAATCATGGCAGCTTGAAATCTTCTCGATACAGTTTTATGGGCCTACCACAAGGCTCCTGCCTAAGCCCCCTCTTGAACAGTTTTTACGTCATTGATATGGATGATTGTCTAACTAGAGACTGCACGCTGAGACAACTTGCAGACGATGGAGTTATTTCCATCACGGGTACTAATCCCGTCGTTCTGCAAAAGTCGTTGCAAGATACCCTGAACAATCTGTTCACGTGGGCCCTCAAGCTGGGTATCGAATTCTCTACGGAGAAAACTGAAATGGTCGTTTTTTCTAGGAAGCACGAACCCGCCCAATTCCAGCTCGATGTTTTTCAAATACCTTGGAGTATATTTTGAATCTAAATGTACCTGGGGAATACACATTGCGTATTTGAAACAGAAATGCCAGCAAAGAATCAATTTTCTCCAAACAATAACCGGAACATGGTGGGGTGCCCATCCAGGAGACCTCATTCAGTTATACAAAACAACGATATTATCAGTGTTAGAATATGGCAGTTTTTGCTTCCGATCAGCTGCCAGGATTCATATTCTCAAGCTGGAGAGAATACAATATCGTTGCCTGCGTATAGCCATGGGGTGTTTGCATTCGACACATACGATGAGTCTCGAAGTTTTGGTAGGAGTACCCCCGCTTACTCTTCGGTTCACAGAATTATCCTACAGATTTCTCATCCGTTGCAAGATCATGAATCCATTGGTGATTGATAACTTCGAAAATCTACTCCAACTGATTCCTCAGTCAAGTTTTATGTCTTTATACCATGAGGTATAAAGGTATTACCCACGACGTGCACCCTTCACCAGGCATCTCCAACCAAGTTTGCTTCCCATACTTTTGCAATTCCTGTCATTTTTGATCTGTCCATGCGACAAAAAATCCATGGAATCCCAGATCATCTACGCTCCGATTATATTCCTTCGATATTTTCGGCAGAATATGGGAAAGTTAGATCTGATAAAATGTTCTTTACTGACGGTTCATTCATAAACGGGTCCACTGGCTTCGGCATCTTCAATGAAAATTCCAGTGCCTCTTTCAAACTCAAAGATCCTTGTTCCGTGTATGTCGCTGAACTGGGTGCGATATACTACGCACTGGGGATCATTGAAACATTGCCCATCGACCACTATTTTATTTTTTCAGACAGTCTCAGCGCAATAGAGGCAATCCGCTCAATGAAGGTTGATAAACGCTCATCTTATTTCCTAACTAGAATAAGACAACTATTGAGTGTTTTGGTCGAAAAATTATTCAAGATTACCTTAGCATGGGTTCCCTTCTAATTGTTCGATTCCGGGGAATGAGAAAGCGGACTCGCTAGCTAAGGTGGGCGCTTTAGAAGGCACACTTTTTGAAAGGCAAATTGCTTATAACGAATTTTTCCACATTCCTCGTCAGTACACGCTCGTAAGTTGGCAGCGCATGTGGAGTGGAGATGAGTTCGGTCGTTGGTTACACACGATTATCCCTAAGGTCTCGACGAGTGCATGGTTCAAGGGATTGAATGTAGGTCGTGATTTAATTCGCGTGATATCTCGGCTTATGTCCAATCACTACAACCTAAACGCGCATCTCTATCGCATTGGGCTCGCAGCAAACAATCTTTGTGATTGTGGCGATGGCTACCACGACATCGAGCATGTTGTCTGGTCGTGTATCCGGTTCCATGCTGCTCGCTCTCAGCTCTCTAGAGCACTGAGAGCACAAGGCAGACAATCGGATATCCCCGTCCGGGACATCTTAGGTAGCCGGGATCCTGATCTTCTGCTTCATCTATACCTGTTCCTCAGAAACGCCGATGTCAACGTTTAATGATGTTTCCTTCGTTGTGTCCCCGTTTTATATCCCTCCTATCCGATCGATAAACTTTTACTTAGTCGCGGCAATACATACACACACTCTTTACAGATACACGGGCCAAAGGTTGTGCAGTCCACTGATCATTCAACAAGAGCCAAAGGTTGTACCGCTCATGACAACTCTACATGAACTGATGATTGCGCCGGTTAGTGACCATTCTATCCTGGATTCCTCGAGTCGAGAAAGACGCACCACGCTAGATATGAGGTACAGACTAGGGGGGCGTTGCTGATTAATGGTCAGCTGCATCCCAATTGGAAGTATCCCGTGTCGGGCACACGTACAGAGCATTGGAGACAGCAACATCCCAATTACGAAAACACTTGTAATACTAACCTCGAGCCAACCGCGAGTAATCGGTTACATATTACTAACATAGATAATAAGAAAAATTGTCAAAGTATTGAACTCCCGGCCCCGTGAGGCTAACGCCATATGAGCCTTGATAAAAATATATATTTTGGAACATGAAAATTGGTGTGCAGGGGTTTTTGGGGCCGGGGAAGGTTTTCGTGATAGTTTAATACCCCTCCCCCCTCTCTAAGGGGGGGGCTGCCATACAAATTAAACACAAATTTCTACATTACTCGGGAATTAATCAAGCAAATGAAACGAAATTTGGCATGTGGAGGTTTTGGGGTGACATACATGTTTATATGGTGGTTAGACTCTCCACCCCCCTCTCTAAGGGGGGGGCTGCAATACAAATGAAACCTAAATTTCTGTATTACTCGAGAATTAATCAAGCAATTGGAACCAAATTTTGCTGGTGGAGGTTTTAGAGTGCAATAAAAGTTTTCACGGTAGTTAGATACTCCTCCCCCCTCTCTTAGAGGGGGCTGCCATACAAATGAAACATAAATTTCTGCATTACACGAGAATTAATCAAGCAAATGAAACCAAATTAGACATTTTGAAGTTTAAGGGTGCAATAAATGCTAATATAATGATCAGACTCTCCACCCTCCTCTCTAAAGGGGGGCTTCCATACAAATGAAACTCCAATTTCTGCATTACTCGGAAATTAATCAAGCAAATGGATCCAAATTTCGCAGGTGGAGGTTTTAGGGTGCAATAAATGATTCTATGGTGGTTAGATACTCCTCCCCCTCTCTTAGATTACATAGTGGCAGGTGCTGTTAGTCCATTTGATGTTTGCGCTAGCGAAATTAATCTTTGTTCGAAACTGGAAATGGATTTTAGTGTGATGAATCGCATTCTCATATCTTCTTCTATACCAATAAAAAAGTATCGCCGAATGGGTTAATAAGAGCAGAACTCGAGGAAGGAATTATACGATATGATTTAGGACTGTCTTTATTCTATCATATTTTCTGTATAAAACAGTTATTCCATGTAAAGGAGAAACATGTTATTTGCAAGTGGTTGAAAAATCTTGAACGAGAATTGTGTCTGAAAATAATCTGATATTATAATGATGAGTTTTGTTAGAAATACTAGGAATTTCATAGTAAAAGGTAAATTCAACGGGGTCGATTAGAAGATCAATCAATGAACAGTTCTGCGATTGGACCCATGAACTTGCTCATTGTAAGAAAACGTGAATGTTTGAAGGTATTGATAACAAAAAACAAATTTTGGGCGGGACGAAATTTGCCGGGTCAACTAGTTAAGGATATTTGAGCAAATATTCCTATTCGTTACACTCCGATGAATGTCTTTCGGGGAAAAGCGTTGTGGGTGAATGGTGTTTTGGCAAACGTAGTAGAATTTATCCGTCAACCGATTTGTTGCTTTCAACTATATTTGACATGGGAAAAGGTTTTCTGTAATAATTATTAGGCAATTTCAAATGTAACCGCGGGGTTTTCATTAACATTTCTTCAATATGTAACCAAAACATGAATAAAATATTAAATGAATTCAGAATATGTTTAATTAAGTATCCAATTCATTATTGTAACTCATAGAAATATTGTATTGAATTGTATTTCAATTTTAGGTTATGATGTGATAGCTCGTACTTTAGCCTTAACACCACCCATGTGGTTTTTACAACATTATCGATTGGTTGTATCCGCATGTTAAACAAATTTTCTTCATTCCCTGACTGTTTTGACTATTTTAGGGTGTCAAATCGTCATTTGCCTTATACCACTCCAGTAAGTCCTTTGCATAATGGCATGGAGTAAAATCCGCTAATATCCTAGGACCGTGCTTTTTGGAGACATTCATCGTATTCGTTGTTCCGGAAGGTGTGCCTACTGAGAAGTTTGTTTTTTCCTCCAAATTTTTGCATACGATCGATAGTCAAACGTTCTCCAAACTGTACCACTCTCATATTTTTTTGCACATCACAGAGAGAACGATTCACTATTTCTCGTCACTAAATTCTTCCCTCGAGACTTGTCGTTGAACGAGTCCCCCACCTACATGCAAGTATTCAGCAGATGAACAAAACTTGGAAATATTATTCCTGTCATCCGACAGAAATTAAAATTCTTCCAATCAGGATAGAAATTGCTTCCATTTGCACATCGGAACCCCTTCTTCGATGAAAACTTTTCCCCCCTCGGCTCATTTCGGGCCGCCAGCTGGGATCAGGCCGAGGATGTATGGCAAGCGTGTCTAACTGAAGTTTAATTTTAATTTCCCACACAACCACCTAACCCGAGGGGGAAATTAAAATTCCCGTCACCTTTGCAATATTTACCGACTGTCAGAAAGTACGCACGACGACAATTTACAAGAGGACAAACAAGAGAGGGACCGAGTGACCCCTTTCCCAGCCAGCAGCCAACGCGCTTTGTCTTTGCACTTTGGCCAACGACGGAAATGCATATTATGGTGACGATGATGGTTGGCGGATTGTCATCCGTCGTTTGCATTATTTTTTTTTTTAAGAGAATTTTCCAAAATGCCGATTGTTCATCGGGGTTAATGACGTGTCCAGCAGGGGAAGAAAAAAAAGTTCGAACAAAACACGAGAATTCAATTTCATGGTTCACATTCTATCCGATTTACCGCTCAGGCATATGGATGTATGTATGCATGGCCAGACCTGGCTATGCGGCGGTTTAACGAGCGCAACGCATCAACCGTCAGGATTAGGGAGGGTCGCTCGGAGCTAGAACCGTTTGCCAGAAATTATACGTACCGAGACTCACAGGGTCACCCTTTCGGCAATTTGTGTGTACATTCATAACTCACGGTCCTGCAGAGTGAACCGAGCTTTGCCGGGCGAAGAATCCTCGAATATCCGTCTCGAATAACAGAAAGCATGAACCATATTTCCACAAGTCATTATTCACATAAACAAAACTGCACTGCGTGTAAACCGAGTTCCGAGGGCACCACTTGAAAATGGAAAAAGCAAAGGCCTTGGTATGAATGAAATTATTTACATATGAATGAATTCTTGGCCGTTGTTCTAGCGTTGTACTCTACTATGCTGCTCCGAACTCGTCCTGGGTCTGCATTCGCTCCCTCGTATTTTGGCGGCACACAATTATCTTTTTCGTTCGCTATCTTTCATCAAATTAATAAATGATTCAGCACCTAAACATAAACAACGTTTAATCTCACGAATTAATTCACAACAAATGCGTTTACATTCATACCAGGTTTTTTATGATGATGCTAGCATAAAATGTGAAGCGTTGAGTCAAATGCGTGAAATGGGAATGGTTCCGTTCTATTCTCCGCCTACGCCGCGTTGTCTTTGTTCGCGCGAAGGAAAACATTTCAACGCATTAGGTAAAAAAACTTTTAGCGTTCTTCTACATGGAATAGCAATATATTCATGGAACTACAACTTTTTTATTGTATTTTTTTGTACAATCTGTAACAACTAATTTGTTTTTTTTTAAGGAACAATCCCCTTATCCGTTACTGCACTTTTAGATCTGTTATTATTCAATGGGCAGCGCATTGCATAGCATAGTGTCAACTGTCAGTACAACGTCAACATAGAACAAGAAAAATCACACATTCCACAGCCGTGACCCGTCACTTCGCTCCAGAGCGCAGTTTGTTGCGTAACCACACGGCGATCCCTGCGGATGTTTCCATAATTATGCTGTAAAATCAGGCTGAATCATCTCGTGACATCTCAATCAATCTGTTTTGACAAACAGCAAACAGCATGCAAGAGCAAATTTGAATACGCCAAATGAAAAATGTAAATTTACTTACGAAAATAATAACAAACAACCGGTTTTTCAGATTATAACGCAAAACCATCGCTTCGGCAAGCAGCGTGTTTTTTGTGTGTTATCGTAGCGTGAAAGTTCGTGACGAAACGCTGTATGTTTGCTTTTCCCCGCCTCAGTTACCTCAGACTGCCTCCGATGATTCCGATGGATCCACAAGATAGGACCCGAACACAACATAATAAGTTGCGCTCCTTTTGATATGGCAATAAAAAGGCACCCAAAGATTCATTGAGGCGAAATGAAGGGCACACAAGATGAAACATTCGCCAACAGACGGAGACCACCGAAAGGGTTAGGGATTAATGGATCACGGGACTCTTGCTGTTTAATTTCATAATTTAATAATTTCATCATTGTTGTTTTTTATGGATTGCGTTGTTGCCTCTCTCTGGATCGACCTAAAAGGGGTTCCTGCCGATAAAAACACGTGCCGGTGGTAAAGAGATGGTGTTCGTTGTTGCAAGTACCGTCCCTGGCTTAAACTTCTCTATTTTAAGGTAAATACAACCAGCACACATTCTTTCGGCTGTGGGTAAATCATCTCCAGTTTCAAGATTTTACGCACTTCACTTTGATGGAAGCACTCAGATTTCCATGAAATATCGAACCCTTTCTCTTATTAATTTACGACCGTTTACCGCCACTTCACCGTGTTCCAAGCAGCGATGACGACGTTGTAACAGAGTAGCCCTCTTGCCCTACAGCCTCAGCTCTTCGGAAGAACCAGTAGCATCGCATAGCCGCCCGCCTGCATTAGAAGAAGCATTATGTTGCTGCTGCTGATGCTGCTACTGGTGTTGGGGAGCATTGTGAGAGCACTACACACCGCTGCGCTGCCGTTTGCCTGCGGAGAATGTAGGTGTGTCTGTGTTTGAGTTTAAGTCTGTGTTCATGCTCAATGTTTATCATCATAAACGCTTTAATAAACAGAGAGGAAAATTACTGTTTAAGCACACTAAATCTAGACTTGATCACGTTTCCCGACGTTTTCAATTACCAGAAGGGATTTAGATCGAAACTTGGTGGTGGAAATTGTATACCATTCAGTCATCTCCGCCCCCATCGAAGCCTCCGAACGAAGTTTCTACACGAAGCACTAGTAAGTGCGGGTGCCTGCTCTCTAATGGCACCCTCTGATTGCTACCCGAATGGGATGCCCGAATGTTTTTAACGGGATTTCGAAAGTTTCACAGCCATCACAATCAATCGCCAGAATGTGCCCTTTTTGGATTGATACTTTCGGCTTGAACTAAATGGGTTTTGGTTAATGATTTCGATTTGTGGCCCATCGTTTGCTATTATAGCTCGAATCGACTTTTTGTAAAATAGCTGCTGATATAGTTTATACTCAAAACTTCAAAAAATAATTTTAACAAATTATTATAAACTAGCTGACCCGGCGAACTTCGTCTCGCCCAAAAATTGTTTTTTGTTATCAATACCTTCAAACATTCACGTTTTCTTAGTATGAGCAAGTTCATGGGTCCAATCGCAGAACTGTTCATTGATTGATCTTTTCATCGACCCCGTTGAATTTATCTTTTACTATAAAATTCCTAGTATTTCCAACAAAACTCATCATTATAATATCAGATTATTTTCAGACACAACTCTCGTACAAGATTTTTCAACCACTTGCAAATAACATGTTTCTCCGTTAGATGGAATAAATGTTTTATACAGAAAATATCATAGAATAGAGACTGCCCTAAATCGGACAATTCCTTCCTCGAGTTCTGCTCTTATCAACACATCTGGCGATCCTTTTTTTATAGATAGAAGAAGATAATGGAGTGCGTTTCATCTCATTGAAATCCATTTCCGGTTTCGAATGAAGATCAATTTCGCTAGCGCAAACATCAAATGGACTAACAGCACTTGTCACTATGTTTGTAGGACATATGGGAATTTGTAACCATCATAGAATCATTATTGCACCCTAAAACCTCCACATGCCAAATTTGGTTTCGTTTGCTTGATTAAATCTCGAGTAATGCAGAAATTTATGTGTTTCATTTGTATGGGAGACACCCCCCCCTCTTAGAGAGGGGGGTGGAGAAAATAACTGTCATAGAAATATTTATTGCACTCTGAAACATCCACATGTCAAATTTTGTTTCATTTGCTTGATTAATTCGCGAGTAATGCAGAAATTTGTGTTTCATTTGTATGGCAGTCCCCCCTTATAGGGGGGGGGGGGTGGTGAGTTTGCTCTTATCAACACATTCGGTGATTGAATTTGATTTATATAGATAGAAGAAGATATAGGAGCGCGTTTTATCACATTGAAATCCATTTCCACATTCGAACAAAATCAATTTCGTTAGCGCATCAAAGGGACTAACAACGTTTGTCGTTTGTCGTTTTGTTTGTAATTGTAAAACATATGCGAATTGAATTTTCCAAATTTTCCCATTTTCCTTCAGAGTTTTCCGAAAATATTCAATTGTCATGTTTGGATGGAATATGTTTGGTTGAAATATGTGTATTATTTTTGCGGGACCCCCCTCCATTTCCAAAGAGGGAGGGGTGTCATTCCATCATAGAAACATTTCTTGTATCCAAAAACCCTCACATCCTAAATTTAGCTCCATTTGCTTGATTAGTTCTCGACTTATGTAGAAGTTTGAGTTTCATTTGTATGGCAGCCCCCTTGCGTTTAGAGAGGGAGGAAGGATTGTCAAATCACCATATGTACTATTGTCCCCTAAATTCTCCATATGCCAAATTTGTTTCCGTTTGCTTGATTAGTTCATGAGTTATGCAGATTTTTTTTTCATTCGTATGGCAGCCCTCCACTTGGAGAGGGGGGAGGAGTATCTAACCACCATAGAAACATTTATTGCACCCTAAAACCTCAACATGCCAAACTTGGTTTCGTTTGCTTGATTCATTCTCGAGTAATGCAGAAATTTATGTTTCATTTGTATGGCTTAACCCCTACATACCATTTTTCATGTCGATTGGTTCAGTCATTTCCGAGTCCATAAGAATCAGACAGATAGACTGACAGACCAGACCGCCCATTTTTACGAGGGCGGTCCGATAAGTATTTAGCCTCATCGCCCGATGGTGTCAGTATCGCAAGAAATATCACTTATCGTGTAGTATATTCTCATAAACGGCTACTGTCAAAATTTCGGCCGAATCGGACTCGTAGGATTGTTTTGACCGTGTGTGGAAGCGGGCGTGTTCGCGGATTGGTCGAATTGCACTACGAAGTGCTGCCCCATCCACCGTGTTCTTTAGATTTGTCCGGTGCGATTTTTTTTGTTTCCAAACTTGAAAAAGTCACTCGCCAGGCAGAAATTTGAGTCGAATGAGGAGGTCATCACCGCCACGGAGGCCTACTTTGCAGACCTCGAGAAAACGTATTTTTCAGATGGATTAAAGAAGTTGGAGCCAGAGCTGCAATCCATCACCGTCAATGTCACAAAAAAGCTGACCATAGTCACTCAATTCCTCTCACGGCACGTGAGATCCAAATATTCAGTAGTGATACTCACTCTTTTGTTTCTGACACCTAACCAAATGACGGTTGGTTCCAATGCCTCTCACTGCCGATCGCTCTGTTTACAACTTTACGTTACGAGAGCGGTGGTTGTGGCGTATGATGGTAGTAGAAATGTGAGTGATCAGACAGTTCCAATCATTTTTGACAATCGCGACGGTTGTTTAGATCAAGAAGGTGGAGTTAACAGGTGGCTCGTAATTTACACTATTTAGAAAAGACGTATGAGCAATGGCAAGACGAAAGGTTTGGATTTGTTTATGTTATTACTTACGTTGGCATGGTTACATTTGATTTCGTCGAAGGTATTTGAAGCAGTATAATAAAAAAAACAGTTGTCGTTGAAAATAGTAACCTAGTAACCTCTATGCATATGCTTCCGCCAGCTGGCTCGGCTGATGTGATGTGATTTATTCAGGGAATGCTTTGATCGTGGTACCGACATGGTGCATAATTTGCAGCTTTGTTTTTTGTGCTGGTTCATAACGGCAATCAACTGTGCCGACGAAACTGTAGCCAATGTTTAGTGTTGTTTGGATACCATCTATGTAAATAAATTCAAACTTACGGGATACGTCCGAACGGTAATTCTGACATTGCGTTTTACCTTCCACTTCACTTTCCTTGGTTTAGATTTGTTTGTTGAAGTAGAAGTTGTTGTAGTTGTTAGAGATGCCTAAATTTTTCGTTTATTCGATTATCGATTAATCGTGGGGCCATTTTTAAATATTCGATGCATTCGAACAATTGTCTTTCAGTATTCGAGTATTTATTTCTTGCAGTTAAAATGAACAAACATTTATAATAAAAAAGATTATGGTGTCATAATTTTAAAAGTTATATTAAATATAATTTTCAAATAAACATGGTGCAGCCAAAACCATTATTTGAATGAAATGGTATTTAAGTATATTGATAAATTTACCATTTCATAATTATTTGCGGATCATGAAAATTTTCTCCGAAGGAATGTGCTGAAATGCAAATAGTGTTGTTATATTCAAGAAACAAACAAATGACAATATTACATTCAAAATTTTAAGAATATCCTCCTAAGATAGAGCCGGCTCCCTTATTCCCAAGCAACGACTTCTCACCGCGGGAATAACCCGCGAAGTAGAATTGGCGCACAAAATCAATCTGCACCTAGACACATACTTTTAAATGGTTCTTCTCAGCGCATCCTGAGTATCTTTGGTCAGCTAATCCACCACGGACAAGACGAGTCTCATATTCACACTACCCGCTGGGATCAATTTGATTGATCAAATCCGACACGACCACCCTGTCATATATCCCGGTAACCGATGAATTCAACTCGATGTGGTAATTACTGCTGATGTTACTGATTTCCACCTTCCGGTTCGAGGGCGTTTTGAAGTTTAATATTTCATTGCGTAGCCGTTCCACGCCCGGTTGGTAAAGTTTCCACAGCAGATACATGATGCGAGTTTTCTTACTGGCTCGGAAGGACCGTATAACATGCGATGCCGGAAGTCTCCCTGGGAGCGAAGATTAATCAGATGCGCAACTTGCGTAGTCCAGTTTGGACAGCTGGCGCGATCGGTAGCGGTCAACTCAGAGAGCCATTGTACACAAAAATATTTTGTGTATAATACAAAAATACTTGGTGACTTGTTGTTTTCGTGTTGGCCTTTGTCAGAGTAAATACATCACCTCCAGATATGCCAGATGATTTTTTTGAAAATCTTCGACAAAAATCTGATGATGAAATCTGAGATGCAGATACTTTTGTAACCGCGAGAATAGCAAAGTAATGTTTGAAAAAAGGGGTTTTAAGCGCAGGGAATCAAGTCATAAAGAGAAGAAATACCATATCCCTACAGTCTGCAACTGAAAATATAAGTTTGCAACAGGATAGACAGGACATTAAATATCAGTAAATATGCGAACATGTCTGAAGATTTAGTATCCTTGCAATGATGAGAAACAAATTTGGTAAAAAAATCGAGGTCGAACGGGTTACAAAATACATCATTTTGCTAATTTCAAACCCGATCGGGAGCCGGAATAGAGGGGATACGCAAGACGTGTTATTCCACAAACTAAGTACTAATACAAATGACACGTGTATTACTACGTAGAGTCGGCGAAGTGCCGCTAAAAACGTTAAGGCCGTCTGAAAAGTTGAAAAGAAAATACATGCCTGAAAACACAATATTATTCAAATTGTATTTAAAATGAAACTGTATATTCACACCTGGCATCCCTAGTCACGAAGAACGAACACAAAGAGGCGAATGTTGTGAATATCGCCAAACACCAAACCATCAGCTAGACTTTTGAGTGTCGCACTATTCTGACATTTCAGCGACAGGACACTCACCAAGGAGCTCGGATTTCTACTGTCAAGTAGAAGTTCACCATGCGTTAGTGTTGTGATAATACTCTTCTCACACTATTGCACTGACTTTGGGATGTTCACCAAAGATAATCGTAGTACAAAATTTGTTGATTATCTTTGTGTGAGTACCATCACTTGATTCTCACGACAAATCGCAGCTCTGGTTGGAGCATCGTCGGGTCGAGTGTATCGAGCTAAAAGGAGACTATGTTGAGGGCCCACGTGAATCGCTTGCTCGAGATGCAGATGCAGCGAACAAGCACTGTAACAATTGAACGGACAATGTGGAAAAATGAAATATTGTAATTTGAACTCCAACCATTTTCAACTTATCGGACATTAGGATTATATGTTGGTAACTTTCGAAACCCAAACAAAATTGATATTGGCATCATTACTAATTTGGTGATTTTTGTGACTGTGACTTTTTGTTCGTATTTTGATGCTCTCTGATGTGAACGTCCAACTGATGCCACAAGTCCAAATCAGGTGAGATAAGGTGATTCAAGACCCTTGGGAAATATGGTAGCACCCAAGCTGCTGGTTTTATGGTTGCCTGTTTTGGGTCATTGTCCTCAAAGAAGTTGAAGGTTCTGGGTATATCCATCGACCTTCACGTTGGTCTTCGGAATATTCGAAAACACGTATTGAACCATGATTCCATCAATAGAATGCAGGTTTCCATCATACAACCCCCACCCCCTGGATCCTGCACGTTGTTTGAAGGTTTGCTCGAAGATTCTTCTGTTTCTGCTCTTTATTTAGCATCCACTACAAAGTAATCCTTCCGTCCGTTTCAAAAACGTTGAGCTTGTTCTCACTCGTGAACATTACAAACTTCCAGAAGTTTTTTTTTATCTGTATTATAGTGACTTTCAACTCATTTGGCTGGTTCGTCACTTTTACTTCCATTTTTGGAAGAATGTCGGGAGTGAGAATTGAACTCGTGGCCTTTAGCGTGAGAGGCATGGATGTTACCACTACGCCAGATCGGCTCCACACGTCCAGAAGTTGAATACTTGTCTACGTACCGTTTTGTCTCAAATTCCGAACACTTAAATTTTGTTGACCATTAAACAATGTCTCATTACTCAAAATGGTACTTTTTCGCGGAATTAATGTGGTTTTTGGATACAATAGGGCCCTTTCTTTCATTTGTCCATCATAAAATTGATTTACAAATACACATTCATGGTGAAAAACTTAAAATATATTTGATTATATCTGTCTCAAATTCCAAATTCCATTTGTCACAGCACAAATGCAATTTTACAGATGATACTCCAACAGACAGAAATTAAAGTGACAGTCACTTTTCTGCAAATGCTTAGTATTATAAGTTATAGGCAGTTTCGAGACCTGTAAATGATGTTGAAATGAAGCCTATACCACAAAGAATATCAGGGTTTTTATTATTAAATTATTTTAACATTAAAGTTTAGTTAATTTACATTTAAAAGTGTTCGAAATTCGAGACAAAACGGTATGCCTTTGCAAACTTCAATCGATTCTTGCTTATCTTGGCTTATACAAAAGTCTTCCGTGTGGTTAGTCTACCACGAAGATTGCTTCTTTTTTGAGTTTATTTTGAATGCTTGAATGTGACCGCAGAGCGTTTGCCTGGGTCATGCGGATAGACTCAAATTGGTTGTCAAAAAGAATTCAAAAGAATTGTCAAAAGAGATCCAATAATAAGGAGGGGAAAAAAGTGTTACTTTTCTTATAATAATCCATTACATAGCGAAAGTATTGTCATTAAAGACAAAAGTAATCGAATTTATGAAAATGAATGAACTACATTTTGAGATCATTTTGGCAGGCACTGGAATTCCAGTATTATTGACTTCTAAAATTCTCTAAACTTAATTATAATTCAACTTTACTTCTCGCCAGATGTTAGATTTTTATACGTATAGTGCACAACGTTTGAATTAGGTACAGTAGAATCCATTTATTATGACTCCGCTTATATTAGCCTAGCGCCTATTTCTACATAATCAAACAACGAAGTTTGGTTTCCTTAAAAAATTCTTTGTAAAAAAAGTCTCTTTTTACATACATAAGTACATACAGCTAAAACATTATATTTCACCGAATCAACATGGTTTTTATAAGGAAGATCCACTGCCACAAATCTGTTAGAATTTGTATCCTATTCTCTTGCGGTAATGGATAGAGGCAACGTTGTTGAGACTCTTTATACAGACTTCAGCAAGGCTTTCGACAGAGTAGATATTCCAATGCTTATTTTCAAGCTCCAACGTATGGGAGTAACTGGAACTTTATTGAAGTGGGTAGAATCTTACCTCACCAATAGAACACAGTTTGTTCGCTTTAGAGGAAAAATCTCTAATCCAGTGAATGTCACATCCGGAATTCCACAAGGTTCTCACTTAGGCCCTTTACTTTTCATCCTATTCGTAAATGATGTGTCACTAGTATTAACTAACCTCAACATTCTAATACATGCTGATGATATGAAATTGTACATGGAAGTAACCAAATGTAGTGACCTTGTGATTTTCCAACAAGAAGTAGATGTTTTCTTCGAATGGTGCGTGAAAAGTCTATTAGATATTAATGTGAAAAAATGTAATATTATATCGTATACTCGAAAACATGAAACTTATGACTTCATATGTTCTCTAGGATTTGAAACTGTAGAGAGATGCGTCAAAATGAGAGATTTAGGTATAATTATTGATTCGAAACTTACTTTTGGCGAACATTACAATACAATGATCAATAAAGCAAATAGTATGCTCGATTTCATAAAAAGATTTAGTTACAATTTCAGTGATCCATACACAATAAAAACATTGTATATAAGTTTTGTAAGATCTATTTTAGAATATTGCAGTGTTGTATGGGCACCCTATCAAGAACTGCACTCCAATCGAATAGAATCAGTACAAAAACAATTTTTATTATTTGCCCTGAGAAAGCTAGGCTGGACAACATCTCCCCTTCCACCATATGAAGCTCGTTGTATGTTAATAAATATTGAAACACTTGAGAAACGCAGAGAAAATGCCACAATTTATTATTAAATGCCATGTTTAATTGACTTAGTTTCACACAGGATTAGCTCTGACACCTTACTTGAAAATCTAAATTTTTATGCACCAACACGAGCCTTGCGAGCACGGAATTTGTTCAAACCAACTTCATTTCGAACTTTATATGCTGTGAATGGTCCACTTAAAAGTATGATGAGAACGTACAATAAGTACAGTAATGTAATTGATGTGACAATGACGAAGAAATTATTGAAAAATTCATTGCCTGAAAGATCATTGTATTCGTGAATTACAGTTTTGTCATATATGTTTGCTGCGTTGCAGTTCGTAATTTATTATTAATACTAAAGTATAATACCTCTTATATGATTTTCATAAATATAGCTATAAATTATTCATTAAGTATATTGTAATTGTAATGTAATGTATGTAATTTGTTGTCTACTATAGTTTGACGAAATAAATAAATAAATAAATAAATTTATTTCCAATGTATATAAAGTGTATGCGTATGAAACTGGTTACACATACTAATGTAGAATGTACGAGGATATGCTGAAAAGACATGTTTGCAGAAGACGAACTAAATAAACTTCAGAAGCGCGCCTGGTGGCACATGAAAGCACTACTTCTCCTCTACATGCCCGCGCAATTTGAAGACGTTGCCTTTATTCAGTTTCTTCTGAGTAGTGGATGTATGGTGTCATTTTCTGGTGTTAAATAAACGCGAATTAAACAACGAGTTGTTACAGAATTTTTAACTGCTACACTGTATTCTACCGATCTCGTGATTTTCATTTTTCTCTCTTCTCAAGGGAGAATTTAAGGGTGATCATTATAGCTCAGAGAATGAGATAAAGGCAGTTGTTCTGGGTTCGAGAAAAGTCGAAAGAATTCTTCAGTGAAAAAGTATGAAAAAACTTGTAATACGTTTGGAGAAATGTATAATGCTTAGCGGTGATTATTTTGAAAAAGAAATACAGGAAAATCTTTTTTTGTGCGATCCTTTTTTTGTTTGTGATTTTTTTGTGCTTTTTCATATTCTTGTGCGATTTATTTTGTATGATTTTTGGTGCACAAAACTTTGGTGTTTCATTTGATGTAAAAGGATCAAGAAATGGTCAACCGGTTTACAGTATACAATTGAAATTATTTCTTCACAGCACAGCTTTGACATACCAAAAAAATAATTTGCTATGTTTATTCACACATTCTGGGAGTTTTTATTTTCGCAACAGCAAACAAATTATAACCAATTATTTTTGTGAAATTTCTTATTATTTTGGGTTAGATATCATTTCTTACAGTTTAATTATGTTAAGTTTTTGGATCTGTGTATCCTTCCAGATCCAGAACGCTTCCTTTCTTTGACAATATTTTCATCCGTTAGGTATAACACGTCGAACTGAAAATATTATATGTACATACTATGCTTACATACTTATAAAAATTTGAAGTCGTGGCTTGAAATTTATTGATATTTTATATCTATGAGTTCATTCATTACAAAGTTGCACCCTTTAAAAAATCACTGGAAAACTTTGCACTTTGTATAGTTTTTTTGTTGAGTTTTAGAAAAAATGGAAGTGCTAGGTAATTGTACACTGGCTCCAGTTTAAACTGCAGCTTAGTAAGAATCTTATGTAAAATACAACTCCAACAACTATAAGTTCAGATGAATAGAATGGATCGGAAAAACTATCGATCAAGTCACTTGCACCCCTTTCATTCTAAGCGCCTCAATTATCCAGCTGGTAACCAGGCATCAGCGGCATTGATGCTTCTAAAATGCCCATTCTCAAGGCCGGAATATATTTAGTTTATTTTTCCAAATTGTCCTGTTCACGGCTAGAGGCGAATGAACTGAGAATAGTTCATAATTCTATAATTCAAGACATCATCATAATCATCACTAATAGGTCGAAAAACGCTCGTACATTCACATGAGCTCTCTTCTAGCAAAAACAAATATAGGGAGTTGTATTCAAGGACGTAGGATCACGCATTCGTTTAATTCAATTTCTGTGTTTATCATTTCGGATTCATTGATTTATTCAGGAATTTTCTTGCATTTATGAAAGAAAAGAAAATTCCATAAATCACTTTAGAAAGAAAGAAAGAAATTTTTGGTAATTTCAGGGAGGATATGTAATTAACCATTGGCATTGTAGAAGCAGTTCTAGAAGCAGAGATTCTTGCCTTTGCGAGAACAATACGCTAACTTAATCATCTAACTGGTCATATGACGCAATTTATTTCTTTATTTCAATGCACGCATTGCACTTATTATTCATCGCGCTCCCGGTGGTCTCTTTCGCATTTCATACAGACATACAGTTACTTCGATGACCACCAAACTGGGAGTGAAAATTTCCTCAAAGGAGATGCAATATTTATACGCTAGCAACAACGTATGTACCATCTGTCCAAGGTTGGAGTTTATGTCGCAAAATATTCTCTTTTCGTTATCCCCTTCGTTGTTTCTATTCTCGCGGCTGCATAAGTTGCCCGTTATTGACAGCATGGTTAGGTAAGCACACAAATGGATAAAACAAATATATGGGATGATGGGAACGCTTCTAATCATCAATATAAACATTCTACACACCAGCGGATTGTAATGTATAGCATATCAAACAAATCGTAGAGAACTTCGATTGGTATGCAAATCGTCAAAATCTGTTCGCAGTAAAAATAGTTATTAACGTTAACTTTATTTCATAAAAATGTGACCTGTATTCGGATTTGGCACCCTTAATGAAAGACATAACCCTACGTCAAAACTAATATATCAATCAAATTAAAATAAACTCGCTTTTTATTACTTAGGATATTATTTTTGAATGCACGAAGCATTCAATTTAGTAGAAGTTTTGGTGGCCCTAAAAGGACCTATGAGTTTGAGTGGTATGGTAGTGTTAGCTGAACATGGTTGACACATGATTCATGCTTGTTCTCATGGGAACTATACACGAGACAATGCAATTCCAGATAACGGTATGAAAACCGACGCAGTATGTCTTATTTAAAATTTTTCTTCTACTTTGCTTCCACTCGTCAGTGCAAGCTCCGTTCTATGCTTGCTTCGTACAAATTCTGAGAATGCATTCTGGAGCGAAAAAATTTGCACATCCGCTCAACACGGTATCAAAATAGAAACTTAGATTGGCCACGACGAGCATAATATTTTTAATTCTTTTGCTGCCAGCAGACGACGTGCTTCAACCGGTGAAAAATTATGACTGACATGGATTTTGAAGCAGGTACCCAGATTCATAGATTTTTGTGATTTATATAGTTTGCTTTCAAAGGAGTTTTGGAGCCTCTGGAGTAAGTTTTTTAATGATTATGTGATAAACATCACTCGTACATCTTTTATTTTTCAAATGAATTATACCACATGTGGCATACCACTTAATTCAGCCGACAAAGAGATATTAATGCTCAAAACACAGCACCTTAAATGTATCGCTCTCGTTTTCGAAATTTTTATTTAAACCCCAGTACAGAAGTGAAAGAATCAGTCCTACGTCAAATAAATTTTTCATTCTGTAATATCTTTTTTGTGCTTGCTCTTCATTGTTAGATTTTTTTTTACGTGAATTCGCAGTGACCTTGCCGTCCAATTTGGTGGATAATCGGGGCTCTTCTGTATTCGTATTCAAAGACATTCCACACCGAAGTATTTATCGGTTTGATTATTTACGCAAAATATGACAAAAAACTAAAAATCCATAGAAATCTATAGATTCAAAAAAAGATTTTCGAACAATTCATGAAAATAACCATAAAAATTTCTATTTGTAAGATGTTTTAAAGCAAAATGTACGCACACTTATAAGGCCAACCGATTTTGACAAACTCGCACGTTGAGAACATAAAGCACAACATGAATCGGGAAGAGCAAGTGCCATATAGAATGACCAATACAAACCATCTGCTCTGATCCCCGTTCGTGACAAACGCACCCCATTCACGATCGATTGGAATCAATTCCAATTGCCGTATCCGAAACGTGCCATTTCGGTGTGTGGTAATCGTCCACCGCACCCCAAAAACCGGTGGCCCCTGGGTTCGACCGTTCGGTTCAGATTTGGGCAGAGAAGGGCAAACATAAACATCGCAATTAATTACAAAAGCGTTTGGCAAGACCATCATCGAGAGGTGCGCTACGACCGCTTTCGGCAATTAAGATGTACTTTTCCATTCCACGTTTGTGTGTGTGTGAGTGAGTGTTGCAATTTAAGATGTATCGATGCAATTTTACTAATGGCTTCCGGTGGCTTCGGCCACCAGGAGAGAGGCGCAGTTATGGAAAATTAGAATTCGTTGCAGCGTAACGGTGTGGGGATTCATTCGGATGTAACGGACACGGCGAGCAATAAAAACAACCGGGCCGAACTGGAAAGACGATTTATTTTTGATCCGTGACTATTTCCGTCTTTTCTTCGGCATCTGGTCGCTACCCTTTGTCCGTCAGGCTTATGGCTGGAATGTAGCATTGCTTGTCTCCTGAAAAAAGCCATACAAGCAAGATCAAAGTCGTACATAACGAGATTAAAATCAAATATCAATTTGGATATTGGTGTTATGTTCGATGCAAGTATTGAAACTAATAGTATAATTTGTTATGAATGAGGGGACAAGTATGGCTGCTGACGAAGAAACCCATTATAAAGGATATAGAGAAACAGACAGAGAGAAAAGGAGAAAATTAAGCCGATTTTGGATCAACGACAAAAGGTAAGCTTTTTTGTCATTATTGCCAACCAGCAACAGCAGCGTTCCTATTCTCGTCATTTTCGAAACGATTTGGTTGAAAGCCAGATTCCAATCTGGTGAGCATTAAGACGCCCTTCCACAACAAAAAAAAATAAACCACACAGTTGAAACAATCCTATGCTTACGTACGGTATAATCAGTGAGTCCACACACTGCTGCCGAAGCTTTTCAAATTAGATTTCAATTAAACTTTGTACAGAATCGTACACATGGTGGGCGGCAAACGCCCTCTCTACTGCAATTTGCTCCCGAAGGAGTGATGGGGAAGTGTTTCGAAAGTAATCGCCCGGCAACCGTTGACCCCATTTCAAGTGTAGTTTCTTGGCACCTCCACAGAAAAACTTTGTCGTACCCGAGATATGGTGAGCTAATAGTGGAGCTTAAAAACTACTCAATAAAACTAAACAACAAGGATGATTGCACGTCGAGAGTGAAATCATATCAGGCGTAATTGACAGTCCGATTGGTGTAGTAGCGCACTGGCTGTCAAGTTCTGTCGGTAATTTACAAACATAAACTAATCCGCTCCAAACCCTACTTAAGCCCTCGACCATTTGTTCCAGCTGAGATTGCTGGGCGGTGGTGGTCCTCCTTCGGATAGATATAACAGCACCGGAAGAGAACTTATTATTCATAGCAATTGTCCGCGGTTGATCCTTGCGGATAAGTTTTGAGATCTTTCAAAACTCGGCAAAGACGCGTTACACCACACACTAATTGATTCAATCTAGGCGAACTTTTCCTTCCCCTTGCCCGGAGGCCTTCTTGATGGCAGATATATTAAATTAGTTCTAATTTGATTTTCTTCAGACTTGTAAACTTTCTGGGTTTGATTATTGAATTAGAATGCCGTACCACCGTACCAAACGACCAGACTTTGCATATTGATAGGCCTCTGAGCGTCTCGTTCATCGCATTAGTAGAAACTTTACTCCATGTGTGGTGTAATCATGTTAATCAAGGATTTGTCCACTAGTGGCTCATCTTCTCCGTAAATCTCTCACATGGCCGAGGAGGAAATGGGTCCGAGCAAGCGGAGGGTACCTCCTCTTCAGTCCGCATCGTAATCAACCGTAATGAAATTAATGTAGTGCTCCATTTAGTGACAGGCAGCGAGTGTCCGACCTGGAGAAATGGCCATCGTCACGGTGACGTTTCCTCGATGAAGGAAAGGAAAAGGGCTTCAAAATGAGTTAACGTCGTTCGGCCAGTTGGCAACATGATGTTTATCATTTATTGGGGGTAATGAATTGTAGATGAAGATCAACATTTTCGGACCTAATGAATCGTCGTCGCTTGAGGGATTTGATTAGGCGGAACTCTTATGGACGCAACTTGATGTGTGGGTTGGTGTGAAAATTTAATTGACTTAGTTCGTAGACATATTATTTGTGCATTCATTTCATGCCATTAACAAAATCTTCGAACTTGTTATAATGTGCATGAAAATAATTATTAGATGTGCAAATAGAAACCCGTCATTTTCCATTATTAACAAGCCATAAGCGTCGCATCAAAACGTCACAATAAGGGGTTAGGTACATGTGAGCAACTTTTACTCTATACGATTGAGAGCTTTTATGGGTGTATTATGTGCGTAAGAGAAAAGAGAGGCGTTTAAGCCAATAGAGCATCATTTGTGTCACGTGTTTTGTCTCTCGTGATTTCGTGATATGTCTCTAGATATCAACAACGCTCC
This sequence comes from Toxorhynchites rutilus septentrionalis, assembly GCF_029784135.1. NCBI lineage: Eukaryota > Metazoa > Arthropoda > Insecta > Diptera > Culicidae > Toxorhynchites > Toxorhynchites rutilus. The sequence goes on from NC_073746.1 coordinate 209,137,350, forward strand.
AGTCCGAATTCAACTGAGGATAGTCAGCGGACTATGAAGAAATTCGCCTACGTATTTAATTGAAAACGAGTTTTGGCCTCTTCCAGCAGTTTCTGCCTCAACATGACTCAATAGTCATTCGGGCGTTTAGTTGCTATCTCACTGCTATTCGACTATCTCATTTCATTCTTACCCGTCAAATGGACTTCAATGCATATTGAAGTGACTCCCCCCAAAATGAATTCGTTTCTTTCTCTCATGTATCCCGTATGCATGTATCGATGTTTGTGTTCAATGTGGTTTGACATTCGGCGTGGTGAGATAGATTTCTTTTGTATCGTACACGAAAATTACTCACACATATAAAATAGCGTGCAGTGTTGTGTTCAGAAACACTGATCAATTTGTGAAATTTGTTGATATAAACCCGTTTTTATGTATGTTTTTTTTCACAAAATTGAAAGCGGACACAAAGTGAACCACAATTTCGTTTACAATTCCTCCCTTGGTTTCAGTTCACGGTGGGTAGACAATAAACTGTTCATTAATGGGGTAACTACTTTTTTGCATCAGAAATTAAGTTTTCGTTTCACTTTATATGGTCGTAAAAATAAGATTGTGTACGTGGGTAACAAGATTCATGTCAAGGGGAGTAGAAGTGTGGATTGAAGTCAGGTTGAATGAAGAGGCAGATTTGTATTCATCAGTCGCGTCAATTAGAATAACCATTACTAGAATAGTTCATTAGTCATCCTCGCTCTCAGTGCTCGTCAATTCATTTTCTAGTCAATTCAAATTATGTTCATGGCGAATGCCGAAGTAGTCCTAGCCGAAGCGAAGCTACTGAGAGGAGAGTCGATTTTTATTTTCCTTCTTCGAAGATTTCGGGCACTGGTCACAACTACTGCTTTTGGACATTAATAATACGACTGCTCTCCGGACATTTTTACCACTTTAATGATGAAAATAGGTTACAGCTCAGTTTAATTCTACGGTTGTTGGTACAACTGCATCAGAAACGAATTAAATTTGCATAATTATATACAACATAGATAGTCAGAAATTATCTTCTATAATCACATTAACTAGATTTTTGTTTTGATACTTCATCCGTTTTTAATTTTTTTTTCAATTTCCGTAACGAGAATAATCAGAACAAAGAACATTGTCGATGTTGTTGTCAGTCTGAATGTTGAGAAGCCAATTTATTAAAGTGGATCATGATGTTTACCGCGCTGGTTTACCTCATCAAAAGAAAATGAATATATAAAGGTAGTTTTTGAAGACCCAAGTTTAATACGTGCCTTTCGAACTAATTTGATGACTACGAAGAACTGATTGGAGTCGTTACGGATTGTTTTAATTTCGTAACAATTAAAACAGCATCGATTTACTATACAAAAAGAATGATAGAAGTAGTCCACATTGCAATCTAGTCGAGAACATCTGAGGAATGGCTTAGGATGGCTTATGCAAACGAACGTCAGTTTGACATCATTTAACAGGCCTTGGGAAAAATCAACGGGCCAAAAAATGGAAGAATAACGAGTATCACATAAACATCAAAAACGAATGCACTTTTTGTGATCGATTCAATCTATCATCTCATTCCCAAGCTCAGTGATTGTACACCCAAAATTAAATTTTAGCACGTGTTTTGGCATCCCGATTTATTATATTAAATGAACTTAAAAATAACAGAAATAATCTTTCTTAGTGAAATGAATCGAATGAAACTTTCCATTGATTAGCTGCGAGAGATTCGCATGTAGAATGCAGCACTTTGACGATGATAATGAATAGAGCCCATTCGAGCAGTTTCATTCGTCGATTGAAGCTTCTGTTTCCCAAATTGAATGAATACGACAGCAGAAATTCACGAAACAGAAGAAGCGGTATGTAAGTACGCGTTGAAAGCATACCGATAAACTAATATGAATCAATCGAAAATGACTGTGGCTGAAATGAAATAAAACAAGAAAAAAATTAGCCAGGGAAACTCCTGACAAGCCCTGGACACAATACTACTGCAACGCTTAAATCTGTAATGAAGCTATAGAAAACATTGTCTTTATCCAAAAAATGTCTTTAATAAATATTACCCAAAAATCTATTATAAGACAAAAGAAAATAAATGAAATTCAACAGCGCAAGTTAAAAAGGCGCCAGTGAAAAGGCTCATATAAAACATTATTGTCGTAGAAGAAATTTAATAATGAAAATTCTGTTCATCATAAAGATAGATAAAGATAAGATATTTCAGTATGCATTATCAAAATATTTTATGCTTAAAAATATATTAATTCAGGTCTATCAAGGAAAGAAAAAAAAAGTTTCAATCGACAACCTACAAACGTAAGAATTTATTTGTTCCAATAACCGTGAAGAAACGTGAATATTTGTGTAGGGTAATAATAATAATAAATATAAAAATTACGGAAAATGCTTCAAATTGTTGCAAAAAGCTGCTATGGGACCATTTTTATTCTCAAACTCAAGTAAAAGTATTAAAACAACTAATGTTGAAGTTTTATATATTCTACTGTTTCGGTTAATTACTTAATTACCAAATGTTTTAGATTTCTCGATAATTTCCATGCCCCGAAACCGAAGTCTAGATTCTAGCATACTGCTTCCTCTTGGAATAAATCCTTCAAACTAGCAATCCTTCCACTGGGCTCAAGTCCGGGAACTAGCTATCTGGTCCAGAATATCTATTTTCTAATACTTGATTTACTATTTGATTTACTAATTCCGTCGGGATTCGTCAAGTAATTGTATTTCGCCTGATGGGACCGATCAATTCGACGAGCTAATTTAACTAATCTAATTAATTCCCTAATCATAGTATAGATTCATTCCCTAATCAAAACTTTTTCATAGTATGTTCATAGGTGAACTAATTTGTTCTTTTTCTCTCTTTCTAACTCTTCTCTTCGATATTTTGCAAGCTCCTTATCAAAAAATAAATAAATAAAAGGATTAAATAGATCAGTAGTCTTATACAAAATGGACACAGCACAAAAGCGAAAACATTTATTTACGCCGCGCGCTTACAAACACATACACATATGAAAGTCATCCATTACATTATCAGCATTATAAACACATCTAGTTATGAATTGGAATCATTATCGCCTCACATGACAGGTGGTAGCAGGGTTGCCAACCATAATTTTCAAAAATCAGGAAGAATGAAAATAAAAATCAGGAGAAATCAGGATAGTTCAAATTGGGTTGTCCGGAAAGTTTGTGCCGATTTTTGGGAAAACAAAAGCATAATTTAAATAGGCAGACATACATTTATTCAATTTTCTATGCATAATTAAAGATTATATCCTCCCAGAACATGTTTGCTTTCTCGTCGATAAATATTCAAGGATTTTTTTTTACCTTGAATTTAACAGGGATCTGAACCTGTGAAACTCGTAAGGTGCAATTCTCGATTAGTTCAGCCGGCCATACTCCGGAATAATGTGTTGCGTTGTCGATGCTTGCCAATCTTCTGATGGAATACATAATAAATATTCTCATATATTCTCGTATATATTTTGACTCATGCTTAGTGATATATCATACATATTAAATTTATCAATCTGTGACGCTGCCATCCTTGAAGTAAGATTCTGGAGTGAGAGAAAAAAAATGTAAGGAGTTGTCTAGGACACGACCGCATATTTTCAACGTAGAACTACGCAATTATATTGTGCAATCCACTTGTTTACAACTTCGAATATTATTTTAGAATGCATCGAAATTTTTGTTATAGATTATGTTCTTCGTTACAAATAGATTTGATCAACGTCCTTTTACGTTCATGTTTACGTAGTTATCGAACCGCGAAAGTTCATTCACCTCTAGTATCTGAAATGACGATTTCCTAGGCTTCTCAGTTTAAAAGTACGTTTTAGGGAAACATATTCCGGTCTGAACAACGACAAGCGTGTACGAAAGTATTCAACTCCAAAAAACTTTCCCGTATTTGCAAAGCGAATTTCTCCAGGCACATTGATTTTGAAGTCCGTGTTAGGGAAACACAGCTCGGTTGGAACAATAATACCCCCTACTTGCATGAATATTTACAAAGCAGATTTCCACAGGTACATCAATTTTGTAGTCTGTGTTGAGGAAACCGTAAATCGGGCCAATCAAAACATGGCAGTTAGGTCGTTTAGATAACGCTTGACATTTTACAGTTATTCAATTGTTCATCTCATGAAAAATAACATTTTATTAATTGTGATAGACGCGTAGAAATATTTCCTATCAGTTGATGCAAACATCTTTCAAATTTGTTAAGAAATGTTCGAGTTATAAGCATTCGCAATACGGGTAGGGTTAGCACACAAACCGACAGAACAAATGTATGGATAAAAGGAAGTTCTTCCAGTTTTCATGAATTTAAACCGTTTAGAGATTAGCGAATTGTAATGTATAGCATATCAAACAAATCTTAGAGAATTTCCGATTCGATTGGTATGCAAATCATGAGAATTCGTTCACAGTGAAAATAGTTATTAACGTTAACTTTATTTCATAAAAACGTGATCTGTTTTCTGATTTGGCACCCTCCTGAAAGAGGGTTCTACGTCAAAAAGATTTCGCAGCACTATCCTCGATGTCTATTCATTCAAATCTTGTTGACAGCTTTGAACTTCGTATTTTGTAATTGTGAAGTGGGAATCATAATGGATGTTTCAAGTGGAATAAACGCACTTGTGAAATAAAAACTATGAATGAATTTAACTTTTTCTGCCTTTACACTGTCTTTGGGCAGAAAACTGCTTTCGGGCATGATGGAGCATCTTTCTTTCACGTTTGCGTCATCTTTAATATATGTCGACAATTTACTTTCGATACAGTTAATCGCTTCGGAATTCATAGATAATAAACGAAATAAAGGGTGAGTATCATACAAGTGCTGATCGAAGAGCATTTTTATGTAGATAGTAGCCTACAGTTCTCATTGGCTGTCTATTTATGACGGTTAATTTTTATTCCAATGAAGAAAAAAGTACCAAATCAGCAAAAATCAGGATAAATCAGGATCATTTCAGTAAAATCAGCGAAAATTTAATGTTTGTCAGGACATCAGGGAGCGTGACGAAAAGTCTGGGAAATCCTGTAAATCAGGAAGGTTGGCATCTCTGGGTGGCAATTAAAAGTCGACTGGTCGTATAGAGATTTTGCATTACTTCGTCATTTATTGATCCACTGCCATTATAAAAAAAACTGATTTGAGTTCTTCCTCTGGAATTTTCATAAATAAAATTTGTTGTTTACGAATGAACTTTTTTTAAAATATATAATTAAACATTTCATTCGAGAGATCGTTCCTTAACCATTTTCCGAATAATCGTTCTTTGTCTTCAGCAATTTCCATAGATCATCTAACATCCATGGACAATCGTTTTGGTGTATGCTTAGGGATTCACCCCAATGGGAATACTTTCGGAGTATCGTACTCATATCTGATCTGTATGCAGTACTCATATCGATCTGTATGCAGAGCAATAAATTTGAGACAGAATCGTCTTGTTCAGTTTGGCTCTAACTATACAACCATCTGGTTTAGACGAAGATACGATCAATGAGTGATCATAAATATTGGAGAACGCAGTCCCGTTGGGAATACGTGGCTACAGATAAAATGGTTTAGTATATTCATATCACCTACATTGGTAGGTCTTGATTTTGAACAACTCAATTTTTTCAACGTTGAGAGAAAATGATAACCCCTCAAAACATTGAAATCCTGATTATTATTTCTTCTTTGCGGTCGCTGTAAAGTGCGCAGATTTCCGCAAAACGAATGGATTGGAATTATTTGTTTCGACAAATCCATTGCCCGATGATGTTTCATTAACTGCAGCTTAAGCGGTGTAATATTATCACGTTCTGGTAGTCACATTTTTTTCGATGCACACACAACAGTGGCTACACAAAAAGCAACGTTAAATTGATAAAATCGAGAGATTCTGTATCGAATGGAGAGTATCGAGTTCATTTTTCCGAATCGATTTGTGCACTCCGTTTTTTTCTTCCGCATAGGAAAATATGTTGACGTCGATACCATTAATAAAATCACCTATATTTGTCTTTTTTTTTGTTTTCAAACTGAAAACAACAACCAAAACCTGTCACCGATGCCCTATAATTTTCAACAACAACAACAATACCGATGGACAAATATCGGATGGCGGCAGCATCCAATCGGCGAACCGAATGTTGTCGCGTGATGCAAACAAAGGGGGAGAGAATATCGAGTAGCGTATAATTTATTGCTTCACTCTCCTGATGACGAGTAGCAGCGGCAGGATGATGCCGTTGATAACGCATCCCTTCGATGGTGGGACACAGTGAAGCTCACTGAAGAGCGAGAGAGAGGAGGGTGGGGGTAAAACCTTATTGAGTGTTTCGATATAATCAGTCATGATCGAGAACTGTTTTATTGACTCTCTATCGCCTCCAGATGTACACATACATACATTGTGCTTGGACCGTGTTTCTCTGTCCACTGCGGAGGGGGAGGGTGGGGATCAACCAATCAGAAGATCCATTATGATAACAACATATTTATTCTCGAATGCAATTGATGTTACTGAAGCACATTGCGGTGTGGTAACGGCTGTATGAAATTTCATCGTCAATCCTTGCGTCAATCGATTTTCTCGTCCATGAGGGAAAGGCCTGTTGCTGGAAGACGCTCTCTGTGGGTTTCGTTGGAATGAACGGCTCTGAATCAAATTGAAAATACACATCTAAATCATTCTAATCTGATTGATGACGCTGCGGGTCTGATAATAACTTAGAAATTGAAGGGATTGAAATGGCTTATGACACATGTATCATTATATTAAATTGAAGTTTTATTGCTATGCGTTTTCGCGTTAATGTCATCCACGATTAATGAGAAAATATATCGCAAGTCATGATTTGCTAATAATATTTTGTTGCCTTGTTTCAAGTCTATTATCAACGGTTTTGTTTGCTCACAATGAGACAGAAAACGTGCCATGATTGATTTTTTTAAATTGTAGAGCGAAGAAGCAAAATGTATTTAAAATCTAGGAAAAAAATTAAATTATCGAGGTGTCAAGGTTTTCATTTCACATTCAACAAAACAACGAATACATCGCATCAATTTTGGACATATTAGTCAACATTTGCGGTCATTATAATATTTTTACTGAAGAATAAATTCTCAAATTTCGTTCAATTCTTAAATAATATTCGAACTAATAAACGAAGGCACTGAATGAAGTAAATCCGTAAGCCTATGCTAACAATGCGATCGTGTTATGGACATTACTCTCTACTTGAGCTTCGATTCATTCGAACGATAGTTTTTTCATAAACATTAATTCCATTAAACTATATATAACGTTTTATCCTAGGACTAACCGTTCTCTGACAATGAAAATGATGATTTCGTATGATTTCCAAGTACCAAGTACCAAGTTTCAAAAAAATCGGAGAGTTGGGTCAAAATTTGCTGTTATTCGGTCGATTTGGTGTGGAATTGCTCAAAATTAATTTTCTTCTTTTTAGATTAATTTTCAAACAATCAAACAATCTGTCAACACATTCCAGAATCGACCACTAGAAGCGCTACGGTAAAATTAACAGTTCTTTGTTCTTTGATACCCTTTTTCCTGTATTGATTGATTTTCTGCTGAGACGCTTGTGTTCAGCTCTCTCTTGCTGTTTCTAGTTGTGAACAAAGGTAATTTGAAATTTTCCAAATTTACTTTTAGTTTTTTTTATATTATAAAAGTATTATACATCATAGTTTATTTGACTCCTGCTTTCACATGGCATATAAGCGTTCAAAATTATGCGGAATGCGATTTGCAGGGTTTGAAATGCATTCCGAAGAAAAATGATTCTAGCACGACCGATCCACACGGCAGACGAAAATTAACTGAATTGTGCCTCGCTGCTTCGTTAGGTTCTCGTTTTTGACTGTTTCATGAAATAGAACATGTTTTTTATTTGTCTTTCTTGAAGATAGACATGGGCCTAAGTCAAACTAGATTTTACGAAAATCTATTCTCTCGTGTTCTGTTTCCATTTTTTGTTTTTGTATTAGAGAAAGAGAAAAAGAAGAAGGCCAACGAAAAAACTGCATTGCAAAAGCCCGCTTTTTATTGATTTACTCATTGATGAGTATTTCTCCAACCCCAAAGCAGCTATCATCCAATCAGTAGAAGCAGATGCTACAGTAGTAGCGATGCACTATTCTATTGCGATTTCCGTAAATATTTCTCTCTGTGATATGAGGCACGTTTCCCTCCGTCAAACAGAGCACCACCCAACCAGAGCTTCCAGATTTGTTTAGTAAATATGTGGAATAATGGTGGCAGCGGAATAAATATGTAATCGTACGTGGCCGTTTGTGTGTTAACTGGGAAAAGACCGCCACGAAATTCGTACCAAGAAACTAAGAAAAAGAATAGCGCTTGGGATGTATGTTCAATATGCTAGTGAGGGAAAGAATGAATCGTGAATCAACCATGTTCAACTGATTCTACAAATCGACACATACTATCGGCTATTTGAAGGGCCACCAAAACAATCTACTGAAGAGCATTCTAAAATAATGCTCGAGGCGATAAGCGAGGGAAAAGAAAGAGACAAGATACCTTGACATGATATTTGACAAGATTGACGAGAGAAGCAAAAGAGAATCAAAAAAGAGAAAATAGAGCCAAAAAAGACAAATGTTCCAAACGAGAAACGAGATAATCAAAAGATTGACAAGAGAAGCAAAAGTGAGACAATATAGTCAAAAGATAAATTAGAATGAGATGAGAACCAAAAGATTGACAAGAGAGGCAAAAGAAAGACAACAGAGACAAAGGGGAGACAAGATAGCCAAACGATTGACACGAGAGGTAAAAGAATCAAAAGAGAGATAAGAGAGCCAAAAAAGATTAAAGAGATACAAGGGAACTTCCAGAGTGACAAGAGGGCCAAAAGAGAGATACGAGAGCCAACATAGAAACAAAAGAGCCAAAAAGAGACAAGACAGCCAATAGATTTAGATTAAAGAGTCAAAAGAGAGGGAGGAGAACATAAAAAAAAGACAAGACAAGATTACAGTCCTTTTACGTTTGGTATGGTGCCTAGGACAAGATATGTGAACGGAAGAATTATGAAACGATTATTTCATTTTACATTTCCCTCTGATGCTTTCATCTCTCAAGTGTACGTATTCGCGAATTTGCTTGATTTGATGAACTTCAAGCATTTAGTTCCGATTTTGACATGTACGTCGAACGCATATTGTTTAATCAATAAGCGTTATCGCAGCAAACGGTTATCAATATTTGTCTAATCATCAGATGGTATGTGTAAGAATTCAGTGAGCAGAAGATATGAAGGCATATTCTTCCAATCTTGAATAACCGAGCCAAAGCGTTGTGTTCGTACCCGCTTTTGTAAACCGTGTTAGCAAAACACTTTTTGGAGTGCATGCAGGAGCAGAAGTACCCCCGGCTTGCATGAATCAGCAACTTCAACTTCAACTCCTACTTTTTATACAATAGAGAATTTAAACTTAAAAGTTTATTCGTCTCTAGTGTCTGCACGATTTTCCCAGATTCCTGAGTTTAGAAGACCGTGTTAGGGAAACATATTTTAGTCTGGACAAAGGCAAGCGAGTACAGAAGTACTCGCAGTTTGCATTTATTTGCCATGCTGATTTCCCCAGACACCTTGGTTTTGAGTCTGTATTAGGTACACACATTTCAGTCGGAACAAAAATGCCCCCGACTTGCATGTATTTGTAATATCAATTCCCTCAAGGCACCTTAGTTTTGAAGTATGTGTTAGGGAACACATTTAGGTGAAAACAAAAGTCCCCCTACTTTCATGCATTTGCAATGCCGAGTTCCCCGAGGCTGATTGCTTTTGATGGCTGTGTTGGGGAAACCGTAAATCGGGCCAATCAAGACGAGGCAGTTAGGGCGTTTGGATAACGATCAACATTTTACTGTTATTCAAATGTTTATCTCATGAAAAATAACATTTTATTAATTGCGATAGATGCGTAGAATGTGTGCTCCCGTGGCCGAGTGGTTAGCGTCATAACTAACATGCCGGGTGTTCGGGTTCGATTCCCGTTCTGGTCGGGGGAATTTTTCGTCAAAGAAATTTCCTCCGACTTGCACTGTGATCACGCGTATTCTAGAGCTTGCCATTCAGAATGCATTCAAGGCTATTTGGTGTTATTTGGCATAGAAATCTCAACTAAGTACTAATAAAAAATAAAAAAAAATGACGCAAGTAATACTACGCTGAGACGGCGAAGTTCCTCTAGGAACGTTAGTGCCATTGAAGAAGAAGAAGAAGCGTAGAATGTTTTCCTATCAATTGATGTAAACATCTTTCCGATGCAGTAAGAAATGTTCGAGTTATAATCATTCAAAATCTTTAATTTTTTTCTGCATGATCTGTGATTAGGTTTTCATTTCACCCCCCGTATAATCCGGTTAGACGTAGTCCCACGTCAATATTGAAACTTAACGATGAAGAAATCAATACCTAACCTAAGCTGACCTAAGACCTAAGTTGCCATTTGCCTAGTGTGTATGCTCCCATTTGATTACACATGCTCTCAACCTTTTTCTGCGATATTTGTTTAGTTGGTTTCCGACCTAGCTTGCCTAGTGTGTAGATGACCTTACTTCTCTTTCAAACTACACTCGACAAAAAAAAATAAAGGAACAGAGTGCTAAGTCAGAAATTCTAAGTGATGGAGAAAATGAAACTTAGTGTCAGCATGTTCGTCACGCTTCATCATTCATCGAAACCTTTCGCAGATACACTCGACCAAAAAAATTAAAGGAAGTGCGAGGTCGGAAATTCTAAGTGATTTTTGAAATGCTGTAATTTCGTGAAAAATCAACACAAATAGATTATATATGTATGTTTTTAAAACTCCAATTTTCAGATATTAGAATATTCTAGAAACATATATTTATCTTGATGTGTGTAGGTGTAGTGGACAACAATACCGAGAAGAAATAAAACAAATCGATTTTTTTCTGTTTTTTATGAAGATTTTGTGGACTAACACAATTTTGTAATAACAAACTCAATCGCGAATCCAATCTACCTTATCGAAGAGATTTCATGTTGGTTCCTAGAAAGTTGGAGCCTTAAAATGATGCATATATCATCAACATGTGTTGATTTTTCACAAAGTTACAGCATATCAAAAATTACTTAGAATTTCCGACCTCGCACTGTATTCCTTTCATTTTTTGGTCAAGTGTATCTGCAAAGGGTTCCGATGAATGATGAAGCGTGACGAACATGCTGAAACTAAGTTTCATTTCCTCCATCGTTCTTTCCTATTTTCTTCAGAGCAATCATCATTATCATAATCCAAACATTATGCGATGAAGCGCATCGAAACCACCTCGTTTAGAGCCATGTGACAAACGGTGCCGCAAATCATATCTCACGTCATGCAACGTTTTACATCTGTGGAATGGATGTAAATGAAACTCGAATGTTTAGGATTTTTGCTCCAGAGCTTAAATTTATCAATATGTTAGCCCATTCAGGATGATTCTAAATGATTGATACTGATTGCACTGTATTCTAATCGTTGTAATAGTTCGAAACATGCTAAAGTTCAATGTTCCATATGAACGTTATTCACCTGAGGCCACCTTGTATGGTTTCTCTGTGTAAAATATATAATATAGACAATCACTGTCAGTTAATAGGATCATTTTTAATCTGTTTTGTGTAGAATCTAGGATAGGAAATGAAGGTTCGTTCATCCAGCAAAAGTTTATTGAACGCTGTATTTATCGAACGTCAGACACTCAACAAAGCCGTGTTGACCAATATCTTCTTTGCCGTTTCGTATTACATAATTGGTAAGGTGTAAGGTAAGATGTTCTTGAAATTGGAACAGAAATGTGGTATATATCCTTTCTGTGCTGTTATTTGAAGGATTGAATGACCGTACTAAAAGTAAAGGATAAGCTCATACATTTAAAACATTTGGTTATTTTGAAACAGAAATTAATAATAAGAATATTACATAAACTAATGTTGACTCAGAAAATATTGTCACCATACTGCTAGACTATTTACGAAGCAACAAAAATTACGCACTTTTATTATTTATAATTAATTTATTTACATTCACCGGAATTCCCGTTAGTAAGCTAAGTGCATTTCATGTTCACTATATAAATCACCATAAAATGTTTACACGGGCGCTAGTAAACAGTGCGACACAAGGGATTTACGATTTCGATTTCAGTCTTGTTTGGGTTCACTGGCTCATCCCGACGGCGTCGGCATATAATATTGACGCCAAGTGTCATACGTAAATTCGAAGTGTCTCCGGCATTGCCGTAGCATTGAACGCGGTTAGCGGTTAGCCACAACTGGCGGCCGATTTGTGTTGAAGAAACACGTATATTTCAAAATAAAAAAAAAACTATATAAACACGATACAGTTTGCACAGGACAAAATTCAACATTTGCTTCGCTTTTGTACCCATCATTGTGGTGGTGAACGAGGGAGATTTCTTCCCCTCAGTGATAGCAAACGTCTTATAAAATCAATCCCGGAGTGCGGGCGAAATGTTATTCAATTTAGCGCGCAACAAAGCCCGCGCTCACTTGTGAGCGTTTTAACAACTCGCCCGAGGGCGAACTATAGGAATAATGGCGGTAGAACTGTTGGAGCATAACTCAACCTGGCTGGCATGCCGGGAACCCCTCCACCACCCCCACCACCAGCGCCACCGCCACCCCAGTTGAACGAAGCATCAGTTATTTGCAGAAAGCTCGCGCTGACTAAATTTCCTTGCGCCCAGGAAAACTTCGTCCCGCAACAATGAGGAGAATGAGAATCATCATCGGCAGGGAAGAAATTAAAATACCTCCAGGCCAAAAGTGTTTCCATAAGATGAACCTTATTCATTGCGAAGCTAGGAAATGCGTTACCTCGTTTTCTTTGAATGAGATTTAGCATTCTTCTCTCCTGACAAACGGAGGAAAGTATATTTCCGTGCCGCCACCATTCTTCAAAAAAAATGCCAAATGGTGAATAATATTCGTTGATGTGAAAAGGGATGTTTACTGGTGCAAAAAAATAGGAACATGGAAGGCACGCAAAATGTTTACACAATCACAAAACCTCATAGCTGCGAACCATTATTCTGTTTTATCAACGAACTTTGCGAGATTAACAGAACGTGACATCGTTGTTTTATGTTGTGCAGCAGTGGAACATTTTTTTAACTCTCGACAAAAGTCCAACCAATATCATTCGCCCATCATTCATGTCATCTCATTTTCCTCTTCTCGGTGTGAACGCAGGAGAAGAACACTTTGAAGCAGTTCTACGTAACTACCGACGTCTTGAATGTGCATTTTTACGGAGCATATTAATTTCACTGTCACTATCATAAAATTCAACACTTTATTCTGAAGCCATCCGGAGCGGTGCTGCTCAACGCTGGTGGCATCACATTGCACTTTGTTATATTTTAAATAACGTATAACTACTACTCCCGGAACATGAACTGCTAAATTTCTGGTTGCAACACTGTTGGCAGGTGTCATGTTTCCCCGTTTCGGACCACTATCGAGTGGATGTGTTAAAAATGTATAATAAATGTTTTTTTCAAGGATACATCTCATTGTGCCCTACTGTTCTGCTTACTTGTATGACTGATCGTTACTTCTTGTTCCTAAATGTTTTTTTTTTGTATTTTCGTACATTTTTATAATATTTAAAGCGCTCCTCAACGAGTGCGTATCTCATTGATGAAAACAAACGAAAATCGAAAGGAACCAAGCATGATGAATGAGCCGCATCCCAATTAAGTAGCTCAACCGATTCCTTGGCCAAATGATCAAAAAGCACAATTTGCATCATTGGTTTTCCATTTTGACTCAAATCGCTTGAAAATTAAAAAAAATATAGAAAGTTGTGTCCAAGATACGAACGCATTGTTGACGTAGAACTACGCTGTTATTTTATATAAGTTGCTTGTTTATACCTTCGGATATTATCCTATGATACTGTGAAATTTTCGAAACAACTGCTTAGTAGAATAATCTCTGAAATAGTTTTTTCATTGTAGAATCAGTTGACGATAATTGATTGATGATTCATTCTTGCCCTCGTAAAACAATACACTAGCTGATCATATGTCGCAATTTATTTCATGTCAATGCATTGAAAATTTACCTCGAACGCTATTCCAGTGGCCTTTTTCGCAGTTGACATAGACTCGGCAACAGTCGATTATATACATGTTACACCAACACCATTATTCCACATCTCATAACTACATCAATATTTCTTTGGCGCCGCATGGAAATAACAACAATGACAACACTTGCAAGTATCAAATATCATGCTACATGTTATTTAGTATTGCCTCAAATGAATCGCACCTCTAGGCATCGTTCGTACAACGTAAACCAAGCGCCAAACAAGCTTTCGCCATAGCATACATACAGAGCCAATGCATTGGTAGCTTGGAACTACTAGGAATATAAACACTTCTCATCATTTTGCGCTATTCTAAAAAAAAAACGCTTCTATTAATATTACTGGCCTCAACAAAAGTTGCATTACTTTCTCATGCTCGAGAGAAGCGCAGCTGTAACCCTTAGTGGAGGAAGTTTTCAAAAATTCAAAACGAAAATTTTTCGTTTTCAAAAATTCCAGAACGAAATTTACTTTGTTGGTGACTAATCAAGCGAAATAAACTCTTTTTGTTAATATCAAGAACCTCGAAAACAGTAACAATGCTTCATTATGATCAATATTAGCGCAAATGCAATCCTAGTTGAAGGCAGTTTTGCGACTGACTTAAATAAGTTATAACATTCCAGTAAGACATTCAAGATGCTTGGTATTCCCCAAATATTTTTTTGGAGCACAACCTTAACGCCTGCTTCGCCATTACGTCAGTTTAATGTATTGATGCATTCTCAAAGGCACCAACGAAACCCTTATGATGACGAAGAAGAAACAATGTTAACTGCTTGGAAAAAGACTGAACTATGCCACACAGCTTGTACTCTGCTGTAACACCCATCGATGCGAATTCGCGTTCCTCGTGTTTTGCGCTTAGCAACGCCTTCCATTTTTATTTACATAGATAGATAAAAGACATAGGAGTGCGTTATTTCGCCTGAAAATCCATTTCTATATACGAACAAAAATCAATTTCGATAGCGCAAACACCGAATGGACTAACGACGCTTATCATGATGTAGTTTTCGAATATATGGGAATTCTATTTTCCGAATTTTCCGACTTTCCTTCAGAGTTTTTCGAAAATTCTCCGATTTTGCTCTCCACTATATTATGGCCATGGGCAAAGACAAATACAACAAAATAAAGATGGCTCAAATCGAACCATTCCTTCTTCGGTTTTGCGTTTAGCAACACATTTGGCCTTCCATTTTTATTTATATAGATATGGAGAAAGTAAGCACTGTTAAAAAAAATATTTTTTTTTTCGAAAATAACACTTAATATTATTTTTTTTCTGATTGAATTTTCTCAGAAAATAGCATTTAATGTTTCAATTGTTTTGGTTGTTATGGCACATGACAAATATTACCTATGACAAAGTAGATCAATACGTCACGAATAAAAAGCGATCAATTTGTGAAATATATTCAAATCGATTTGAGATAATGGAATGTGTTCAGATCGGAAATAATAACTTGATGAGTGGAAGAGTACCATTCCCCAGATTATGCAAATTGTCCTTTTCGGTCATAAAGAATGCGTTTGCAAAATTTGAGCTAAACAAAAAAAATACAAAAATAAATTTCATGAAAAAAAAATCGTCATTTGCGGTGGAACATATCATATATCTATTCGTTGATTATTGGCCTGAAAACTTGTTTCGATAGTTTCAAAATTGCTTTGAAAACAAACTTTAGAAATCACACAAATCTGTGTATGAACTGGTGCCCGCTCAGAAACCCATTGTTCGCTTGTAAATGCACCCGAGCGAAGTAATATTCGCACACACTTCCGCAATCGACTAGATGTTCCAAAGATGCAATGGTATCCAAGAGCATCAGTTTCTGTTTTGCTTCCGCGTGAAATGGTCATGAAAAATCTCGTGTATGTGAGAACGAAAATGAATCATACATCAGTTCTTTTCAGGACCACCAACAAGTTCGAAAGAGTTGAATTTTCATGTTAATTACAATTCTATACTTACACTGTTAAGAAAATGTTTCAACAAACTTTCAAAATATTCATTCATTTATTTATTGAGAATTGATCCAAATGCAATTTCAAACAAATGATTACTGTGCCAGCGGTAGTCCTACGTTTACCTTGCGGTTAAGTCACAGATAAAACCCACTACTAGTTTTTGGAGAAGAGCACGATTCGATTCAATCAATTGTTTTCAACAACGTTCACTTCTGACAGTTTCACCGGTTTTCAAAAGGTCGTACGGGTCTCGTTGGTTCCAGAAAACACACAACATTGTCTTCTTTTCCAAGCTATCTGTATGGTATTTTATGTCTGGGATTCTTGAAATATATTAACTTTTCATCCCCGATCACGATCCGATGCAGAAATGACTTTAACTGAAAATTTCACAAATGCTTTTTAGGGTTTCTTGTTATCTGTCGGTCAAACCATGTGGAATCCATCTTCCAATCTTCAGGATCTTTCTCATGGCTTTTAATTGGTCTGCGAATTGTTGTTGAGTTTTGTCAATACAGTTGGCAATACGGTATCTTCGAACACTTTCGGTGAGTTTTCACGTATCGCTATCTGTTGCATGCTGATTTTGGATATGTTTGAAGAATTACATCGTTAAACTCTTTGATAATGATTTGGTGGTCCTGAAAAGGGCCGTTTTGTTTAGTTGTTGGGTATTGTTTGTTCACTCCACCAGCGTTTACAACCGGAGTGATGATGACAGAAGGATGGTAATTAGTCGTTGGATGGTACGTATAACGAAAGAAGATGCCGAAGTGGAGAACAAGGTGAATTCTTGTTCTGTGTAATATAAGATGATTATCATTATCGAACACAGTTATCATTTTTTTAAATCAGAAAAAACATGTTACTTTATTATAGAGAAAATATATTTAAAATGAAAAAGGTTAGTTTCATTTATAATTTTTACTTTCTCAGTGTTTATTCAACCCATTTCCATTTTCACTTTAAACCCATCGGAGCACGATGCTATATGCCTCAATGCGAATTTTAATTGGACTAACACCACCTAGTACGATATGTAGAGCATATGGGAAATCACTTTTTCGAATATTTCTTCACTTTTCCGATTTTTCTCGTCATATGAACTTTCCTTGAGTAGAAAAAATCGTTTCATATTTCAAGTCATTTTAACAAAACCACTACCATATACAATTTTACAATTACACTTGTGCTAAGTTTTACGATGCATGACCGGTCATTGATATGAAATTTCACGCAGCAACCAACATTGAAGTTTTGAATTTAATTTTGTTTATATTCTTTCAAGTATAAGTTCTATTCAGCTCATTGAAACATCATTCTTCAACCAATCCATCGAAAGATTCTTATTGGCACAAAAAAAAATTCTTCGTTCCGCACACATTCATCGCTCCCAGATTATTCGCCAGCACGTATGCAACCGTATGCAACGCCACGCTAGTTACCTTGACCTTTATGTTTAAAGAGGCTTTAAACTTTTCAGTTCATGCGCCTCTAAGCAGCTAGTTACAATGAGTACAATCCAGTTGTGCGTGTCGCTTGTTAAACTATCAACCTTTAATTGAAAAGACAATTTTAGGTTATGGGAGTGTATCTTAGAGGTGAATGGCCTGCAAAGTTTAAAGCCTCTCAAAAACAAAGAATGGAAATATGGGAGTGTTCGACGAATGGAGTATGAGCAGAAAAATAATAGCATCTGAAAATGTACCATTTTTATAATATTTTAGTTTATCTGCATCCCGGATAATTCAAGAACTAGTAAAACATTTTATCAGGCGTTGTGAAAAAATAGTGGCAGTGAAAAACTATTAAATAAAACGAAAACACGTTTTTGTCACTATAGTAGTTTGCGAGCAGCAGTGGTTTGAATGGAAGGTGGTTTGTAGTGCGTGTCGGAAATCATGATTGACGAAAAACACGAACAACAACGCGCCTCCCCATAACGCGCTGTCGGCGAAGCAATCTTTAGCCGATAAGGGCATTCCAGTGCTCGAACATGCCCCGTACTTGCCAGATCTAGCCCCATGCGACTTTTTTCTATTCCCCAAGATCAAATCCGTGTTGAAAGGTACCCGATTTCAGTCCGTAGAAGAGGCGAAGGAAAAAGCGACGCGGCTTTTGAACGCCATCACAAAAGAAGAGTTTCAGCACTGCTTCAGACAATGGAAAAAACGTGTGTAGGTGTGTGAGGAACCAAGGGGAGTATATTGAAGGGGAGCATATCGTTGTACCGTAATTTTTAAAATATAACCCTTTTTCGTAACCAGTCTCGTTATTTAATAGCCATACCATACCTTACATGTGTAACTTTCAAATGCAGATGTTTTTGAAGATAGTATTTGGAAAACAACAACTAACACTCCAGAATGATGGGTCTAATGTACCCCATCATTCTGGAATAGGGGTCTCTTGCTCAAAATAGTTTGAGAAGTCCTGCTCTAGAGTAACGGTACCCAACTTTTCTTCACAGGGGCCACAAACACGTGTTAGTCATGGTATCGCGGGCAACAAAAAAAAAAAAAGAATAAAGAAAAGCTATTTCCAAAACACAACCGCATTGTTAACATAGAACTACGAAAATGTTGCCGGCGAGAACAAACATTAAAAAAAATTTATAATAAAACTCTTTGATACAAATATCAAATCACAAATAAGCCCGACCGGACGGCAGCAAGGCTTTCCAAATGGTATTTCACAAGGCCGAATTGTTTTGTTTAGTTTTTTAATTTGGACTTTCTCAAGGTTGAAGGTGAATGAATTGAGAAAGCTTAGAGCCACTATAATTCAAAACAACATCATTACACCAATTACACACATTGCGGCTCCAAGGGATTATATATTTACAAACAAAATATTAGCAAGCCAAAGGGCGCCAGAGGTTGAGTATGGCTTCTCTAGAGTAAATTTAAAACAATTGGGAAAAAAGGTAAGATAGGAATAATTTTAGAAGCACTTTTTCATTTTATGTTTGAGATTATGCTTTTTCATGCCTCTAATTAAAAACACATTAAAAAATAATCTCAGATAGAACAAGCATCAAGACCCTATATTGTGCATTGGTTCGATCCATTCTGGAATATGCTTGTGTTGTATGGTCACCATATTACCAAAATAGTGAACAGCGTATTGAGTCGATTCAGCGAAAATTTGTTCGAGTTTCCTTACGTAATCTGCCATGGAATGACCCATTGAATCTGCCCAGCTACGAGGATCGCTGTAGTCTCATAGGATTGGATTCATTGAGCTCTCGAAGGAATGTTGCCAAAGCGCTTTTTGTATCTGATATTATTTTATCAAATATCGATTTCCCCGAATTACTCTACGTAATTAACTTCAACATTAGTCATCGCAATTTGCGTACCCGAAACTATTTGTACCTTTCACCATCTCGAACAAATTACGGCTACAATGAACTCATAAACATTATGTGTCGTGTGTTCAATCTTTGTAGTTCGTGTTCTGATTATCACCTTTCTCGTTCGTCCCTCAAAGCGCTCTATTCTGTTGTTCTTAAGTAGTTCTAAGTTTTATTTTTAATTATATAGTTAGTAGCATTATTTTAGAATTTGTTTTCACTAGGGCAATTATATTAAGCCTGTTTTTTTTTATCCAAAACATATATTTTTATTAATGCTCATATGGCGTCAACCTGACGGGGCCGGGAGTTCAATTTTTCGACAATGTTTGCCTTATAACTATGTTAGTAATATGTAACCGATTACTCGCGGTTGGCTCGAGGTTAGTATTACAAGTGTTTTCGTAATTGTGATGTTGCTGTCTCCAATGCTCTGTACCTGTGCCCGACACGGGATACTTCCTATTGGGATGCAGCTGACCATTAATCAGCAAGCCTGTTGATGTTTGTAATTAAATAAACATAAAAAGTAATTAAATAAAAGGTCAAGTTTTAATTCTGATGAAGTGAATACAATTAGGAAATTAGGATGAATCAGGTTCATTTCAGTAAAATCAGGCAAAATAGTAATTAAATAAAAGGTCAATTACCTAAAGCAAGAATATCGCGTCATCAACAACTGACTTCAACATATTTTAGAACTTGTTCAGCGACGGGTCAATAAATTGAAGAACCGATTCTGTAAAACTTTCAACAGCTTATTTCATATATTTCGTTGCAATTAATGAACAGTATGGACTCATCGAAACTTCAGAAATGCATCGATACCATTTAAGTATAATACTACTAAAAATGCACCGTGCGAGGATATGAAAATCCTCCACATCCAACCATCTCGGTGACCGATATTTATCATTGAGATTGCGTTCCAGCCTCGATGTTCACAAGTTACCACATTGCACTGCAGCCCAACCAGACAGCTCAATTCACGCAAAATCAGATCATATGCAAACCTGTTTCTCGGGGCAGCTCCCTTTCGCCATATCCAGCATGACGTGTGAATGGAACGAAAAAGAAGAGAAAGAAGCAAATAAGAAAACGCTCCGAGAACAGGATTGAATAGAGCGAGAGTTGTAATATGTAAAGTACACGAAACTAATGCAAAGTAAACATGTAAATCAATCACGGCATGCATGCATGTTTCGCTCCAGTCGAGCCTGCTGCTTGGCTTAAGCCGAGGGTTTTCAGCAATTGGGGCGGTCGATATAAATATGTATACCCTTAAAGATGATGGTGCTGTTGGAACAGGGTGGAGCAGCAGGAGGGGGGAAAGTACCACTTCACCTCTGTGATCCGTCGTTTCCTGCCAATCTACGACGGGCGAAATAAACAAGAACGGGAAGGAAATCTTTTTGAACTGTCAATTATTCTCCGCACTTTGGAGTTGTATACACGAGAGGCATCATCGTCAATGGGGAGGATCGTATTAATTCAAAGCGAGAAGAGATTGAGACCGTTTACTCACTTGTCCGTATCACTGTCTCGTGGATTGTGTCTGTTCGCTCGTCCGTTTTGTCTCGAAGTAAACAGAGGCTGTGATATCAAACGCAGAGAGCCCTGGGATTGATGCGATTCGTTCCGTCCTGATTTGAACGATCTGCTCGAGCTGGGAGACGACAATATGAGATAGTGAGAGATAGGGTAAAACGATTGTGTGTGAGGCCCAAACCGATTGAATGCTCACGCATAGTATCATCTTCAAACAAACACACAATGTCTTATTGATTGACAGCCATATTCTTGAAACTTGAAGCGATTAATCATATATTCAATTACACTGACAAGTGATTGCTGGCCCCGGCTCCCTTGTTCTACGTTGGGTCGAGCTTGGGGCGTTTTGTGCGTGATCTTGAGCACAAACTACAGGCGCCCCCTGCGAGATGGTAAGATGATAGAAATACATTTTGGAATGTTAGATAATCTGCGGTAACGTATAATCTTTCCGTGCTACCCCCATCAGTAACACGGTTAAAATATTTACTGACGCTAATGAGTGAAGGTTTGACAAGTTTCCTCTCAGGTGCACCTGATGGTGGTGCATGTGTTGTAAATATTGATCCACATCGATGCATTCTTTGTTCGTTATGCGCGATCCTTAGCGAGTCGAATTATGGGCTTGGTTTAGCTACTTTTTTCGGTTTTCACTGAAATAACTTACTTCATATTGATTAAGGATTTTGCTGTACATGGTGTATTCATCGACAACGCAACCACATCACAGATATTTTCCATTCAGGTTTTATTATTATTTTTAATTTAGTTTTTCCGTAAATCTTGTTTTCATGAAATCGCAGTATACGGAAGAGTGTAAAAAATCCCAAGAGCTAGGTAGAAATCTTGAAATAAATGTCAAAAACACGCTCAGTTCGAAAATAAATTAAAATGCAAAAACTAAAGTAATGGGAAAAGACACAAAAATAACAATTTTTTTACAAATATCAAACAATTTATTCTACAGCAAATGAACCTTGTTGTTCAGAATGACGGTCGTTAATCGGTGAATGTTTCCAATTGATATATGAATTAATGTTGAAATTAGAGCCTATATCCCATATCCCATACATTTCCAATTGTCCTTCCCCAAGGCCGAGAGAGAATGAGTTTTTGTTTTCCTAATTAACCTTTTCCAAGTCTAGAGGCGAATGAGCTTCAAAAGTTTAAAACTCCTATAATTCAACACTAAATCACTACATGATGCTACCAGTAAAATGTGAGTGTTTTTGAACCCGAATGCATTTGTGCAGATCGCAAAAGGTAACCTCATGAAATCGTAATTGATTATAATTTAGAGCCGAATGTACTTTCAAGTTCAAACCCTCTATGAGGTAAAATAGGAAGAAGACTGGTTATCATTCTCGAATCAGCCGTCATTCAGCTAGCAACCAGTCGACGATGTGGACGAGGGCGTCTAAATGGCCGGAAATCGATTAAGTTTTCCAAATTGGCCTTTTTCAAGGTTTGAGAGTGGTGGTGGTGAGTGGTACACCCGTGGCCGAGTGGTTATCGTATCACATTATCATGCCGGGTGTTCGGGTTCAATTCCCGTTCTGGCCGGGGGATTTTTCGTCAGAGAAATTACTTTCGACATGCACTGTGGTCACGCGTATTCTAGAGCTTGCCCCTCGGAATACATTCAAGGCGTGTTATTTGGCTTAAGAAATCTCAACTAAGTATTTATAAATGACGCTAGTTAATGCATACGTTGAGACGGCAAAAGGTCCACAGGGAACGTTAACGCCATTCAAGAAGAAGAAGGTTTGAGAAGAATGAACTGAAGTTTAAAGCCTCTATAATTCAAGACAACAACACCACAACACCAACTGATTATCATAGACGAATGAATCGAAATATTTGAAGCATTTGTTAAGAGAAACAAACCAGGTACCATTATGTATGGATTTTTGCAAATCGCAATGTGTTTCCCTAACACGGACTACGCAATCAAGCAGCCTTGGCGGAAATCGTCACTGACAATACAATACAATACATCAGGAGAATACGGCGGTTGATTTAGGACATCAGTGATTTGTGGCTCTGCGCAATATCGTGTAGAAGCACCTTTCGCAGAACAACAACAGAAAATCCGAACCATATCGGATGTGTCGTGGCGGCGAGGCGACAGCAACCGCAGCTAAACAAATTTTCACCTTCAGTTTTCAACAGAAGCTTTCGCTGCGGTGAAATACCTTCCTCGCATCTGGCTTGAAATGCGCTAAACTTTGACGCCACACTTATCAATGCTCGAGATTTTTATCCCATCTATTATGTTTATTAGGCTCATTTAGCAATTCAGCTGTAACAGAGTATCAGTTGTATATTACACAGTAGCCTTTTAGCCCTGAGAGTTTTGATGCACATTTTTATCTACTACACAGTAGCCATTTGGGCGTAAGAGTCTTCCTCTCTTATCGATACACATGTTGTCTTTTTTCGGCGTAAGAGTATTCCTATTGTTCGAATGTTCACAGTTGGACCAAACACAGCGGGACTGTTGATATGTGGCTTCCTTTGTTGTGTTATTAATAGTACCATTTAACGATGCAGTAGACCGTAATGAGATCGGTAAGTGACTGGGATCACCGTCACATGATGATTATTGCGTGGAAGTAGTAGCTAGAATAACACACAACACACAAGATGGTCTTTTGAGAGCTCTGAGTTATGAGTTCATGATCGTTCGCTTAGTAGCGGACACGCAACCAATTAGGCTACGAAGACCCTCGAATAAGCTCGAGTTCACGAAGATTTAATTACGTATTGGAGAAAGTCACGAACATACTTATAAATTACGAAAGATCTCCCGGCTAATATATTATAAGAATCAATTTACTGTGGCTATTATTCTACATTTCTTAACTTGTTCAATTCACTTTTGTCTTCTTGAATGGAACTAACGTTCCCTGGAAAACGCTTGCCGTCTCAATGTAGGTATTACCTGCGTCAACGAGCTATCAACATCGAAACGCAATGCATTTTTGTTCGCAACTTCAAATCCAAGGTGAACTCGATGAAATGATACAGATTGGTTTGCATGCCATCTGGTGGAAAGCGCTTGTGTATTTATGCACCATTTGCATACATTGTTCTTTTTCTATACCAAATTTTGATGTTTTATTTCATTCGAAATATGTGGTCGTGTTCCGTACACAATCCTCTACAACTTTTCCTGCTCGATCGAGTCAAAGGAGATGATGAAAAATTGAAGACGGTCCAGGTGTCGACGCCGAATTGTATGTCAAATTCCGTATATTTCTGTTAGTGATTTGTATCTAGTAATAAATAACAGGTTACATTTGAAAGATAATATTTAATACTCTCAACACAACTCTCATATTGTTATGTTTAAGCGAGCCTCAAAAATGGATATTAGGAAAGAATATAATACGGGATATTTTACAACATGTCACTGAAAATATAAATAGTGTTTTTGGTTCTGTTTTTGTTCTTCGTCGTGAAATCCGATCGAGTTTCAAAACGGATCGGATTACGAAATATGGATAATTGCTTGTGTAATTTAGTGTATTTTAATAAAAAAAAAGAAATCTCAGGGACAGATTTTTGTTTTTCGCATTTTTAGTAAGCCCATGCCCTAAAACATGGCCGTTTTTTGATATATAATTTTTTCGATTTTTTATAAGCTTCTAAACAGCGATTTTTCATGGAATATAAAATTTTTTAATAAAAATGGCCGCCCTTTCGGAAATTTTCCGAATTTTCAAGAATCCCTATGTAAGACTTTAGGTATTGTCCCGAAGTTTCAAAATATGCATTGGAATTCATTCTGCGACATCCCGTTGCTCCAGAACTGATACCATCAGCAAGGTACCAATTTTCAGACATCAAACACATCCAGCTGTCAACAGCGTAATAATCATTATTCGTGCACTCAAAAATGGAAAAAAAATCTACAAATATACCTTCAACAATAATTAAACTACCCGAACACTTCACATTAATCCTAGCATCCGAAAAAAATCATGAAACTGAATTATTTTTGGACCGCGAAGAGTTTATTTTATGTTGATTTCTTCTATGTATTCTATTATGTATTCAAAAAATTCATCGTAGATCATCGATTGGAAGAGCAGTTTTCAAGTTATAATTTTTTGACGGAGAGGGAATTGATCATTTAAAATTAAAAATTTCACTATGACTAGCACCCAGAGGATCGTTTTTTGTCGATTTTGTTAGGAATTATGGATTGTGGTCCATTGTGTAAGGAATACTTATCGTCATCCCATCCCTTTCACTTCAAACTTTTTTTCTGACATAGGACTATGTCTTTGATGTCTATACAGCGAAAAATGCAACGATTTATTAAGAGTTTTCAAACGCATGTTACTCAAAATGGTTATTGCGACATATGTTGTGTTATATATCATTAGACAGGAAATTTATCCACAATTTTTTATGTTTGGAACATGAACAGTAAATATAGTAAAGAAAGTTAACAATTTGACGGTTTAATTGGGTATGTTTTCTTTCGATTGCACTATCCACTCGCTCCTCCCCGACGCATCGAGCAATCTTTTTGCCTAAATTCGGGCGCTAGCTCATAATGTGAGTTGATGCGTAAAATTAATTATTCTTCATTTGCCGATAATAGGCACTAATTTTACTACTACTAACAATTTGTGTAATTGTGGTCCAGGATGTCATAATATCGAGTATGTTGTTTGATTATGTAAAAATACAATAAATGAATTTAAATGAATGCTGATTTACCGATCTTACAGAGCTATAAAGTTATTACAATCAATGTTTCGGACAACGTGGTAACAAAGGAGATAATGCTATTTTTTTCTATAATATATTTTTGTAGTCATAGATTGATTTGACTCAGTCTTACATTTATGCAGGTCTAAACTATTTAGACTTGTGTTTAAAAATGATACATGATAACTCTTTGTCTGCGTGATTGAATAAACAGAATAAAAAGGTAGTAATGGCTTTAATGGTATTTTTGTGTACATTTTTGGACAGAATGCAGTACCGAATTCTACCACGTTATGTCGTCTAACCCGTTTAAAGGATACAAGTACATACAGGAAACGGTTTTTCCAGGGCATCCATTTGATGTATCAGAAGAGAAAAAATACAGATTTTGAACCATGAAAAACTCAATTTAAATGCAATTACTACACACAATCACAGTCCTATGTCAAGATCCCGTCCGTGTCCCTAGGCTCAGACCAATCAACTTTTATAAAAACATTCCTCGATTCAAGCGTTTTATCTCGATATATATACACATGTCAGTTTCCCTGTCAGATGGCGCCAAATATTTAACTTTTTTTGTTTACAGAAGAATATAGTTATGCATGCGTCTTATATCACACTCTAAGTGGAACCGAAAAAAAATACCTTCCAACGCTCAGAATGAAACGAATTAAGAGGGTTCTGTTTGACATGGGCTGTCCACAGGTCGAAACAACCTGTTCCGAAGCGAGCAGCATTTGCATTGGTGAGCCATCAAAGGGGAGAAGCGAAAGCATCACTAAATCAAGTTCCAAACACATCGTCAATCAAAGGGAAGCATATTGATGGACGGTTCTCTTTTATCTCGGATCAATCACTCTGCCTTGTCAGGCCGTAACGAAAAGTCGACCACAGGTATGGAGGTATGTGGCAGTGGATGCATACATAATCGGACACCTTTATCGAGGAACGAGAAATGGGGGCGTCACATTTGAAAGTAGTTATCCTACAAGTGGGATTACGTTTGATTTTAGACTCTGAGATTCTGAGCGAAGAGTAATTTTCGAATTGTATTTTCTTATTCTACAGTATATTAAAGCCTCGCTGCACAGATCAAGGCGCAACATAGGGGATGAAGATCGAAAATCGCATTATCGAATAATCTATAAGGCTTCACGAAACAAGACCATAATAGCTCTCATCTTGGGTGGTTCGTTGTCTGATGTCTGAGAATCAAGCGGATGATAGAACAATCGGATTGAGAAACGAAGCTTGGGATGATCGCAAAAGCATGAGAATTGAGTGGCTGTCGCATCACACTTCTAGCCAACAGCGTAAAACCAAGAAACCCCTAATGTAGATGAAACCTCTTCTGCCCCAGGGCGAAAGCCCTGGAAAGTCTCATTTTTATGTTCGAACCACAATCTTGTTCGATTTTAGAGACAGAGAGAGCTGAACAGCTGAACGAAGTAACATACCTCTTGGGTTCGGGAGGTCGGAATGCCGATGTATCGCCCAAAATCTGATGCTGCTGGAAGTGGAAGCTGTTATCAACCGAACAGCAGCAGTAAGTGAAGATTAAAAATAAGAAAGGAAGCCGCTGTGCAGCAGCATTGCTGATTTGAATATCCTAATAAAGTTAGACATAAGAAATACCGCCGCTCCGCCAGAAGGGAGCCTTTTTTGTGTGGTATAATTCAGAAAGAACCATTCGCTCGGCGGCGGCGAATGGATTCAAGAGGGGATGAACCCCGAGACATAACGGATGGTGGAAAATTTTCCACGCAATTTGAATAAATTTGTATTAGAGAGAAGGACATTTCGCTTCTTATCCCCCCCTGACTGGTAGCAATTTTCCGTTTCAAGGCGACCCAGTTGCTAGTGTTCGTTGGAATTGCGAGATATTTATCTTTGTTACCTTTGTGTGTACGCGTTAACGGCGCGACCAATGCTTGGAACTGACGGTAGTAAAATGTTGGTTTGACACGAAGAGCAACACGGACGAGTTTTTGCGTTACCTAGAATGAGAGAGAAGAAATAGTAATGAATTATTTTTTTCTGCCGCAATGTTTTTTTGTCACACTAATTCTAGTAAATTATTCTATTTGCATACAAATTCCGCTGAATGGTATTGAGAAAAAAAACCCACCAGAATGAATGTAAAGATAGTGAAGATTGTGAAATTGATATGAGTTCTGGATCTACAATAAAGGGACTAGAACTGTGTAACTTTGAAAATGAGTTTCGCTTTATTAGTACAGGATATTTTTATAGAAACCTAGAGTTTCAATTTGAGATAATACCTTCGTTCTGTGCATTTATATGCTTATCTACCCGTGTCGTCACTAACGCGCAACTACTATAATAGTGAGGCATTACTTTGACGTAGGACTACGACTAACCTTTCCGATATCGATTTAGCACCTTTAGTCCCGAAACCAAGTAAACTAATAAATAAGATAAAGTAAATAAGAAACAAATACAATCAATAATTACAGGACCAAAATCCAATTTTCCGCGAGCATAACATTTTTCCAAAAAGACTAGCTTATGTTTGATACTAGTGTTTCCATTTCCAATTTGTTTAAATCCAAACGTTAGAAAGATCAAAGTGTCAAATTTTACTTCAACTTCATCCAGCCGTAGGATCCGCATGGTC